>NW_027486770.1:0-20185 GCF_050908995.1 Andrena cerasifolii | reverse complement strand
TGTATTCTCGAAATTTTCGCCAGATTTTGGCCAATATATCAGGAGAAAATGAAGTGGAAAGAGGTATACTAAGTTTCAGCTTCAAAGGCATCGCCTTAAAGTTGCAAATAAGAGGCGCAGGCCTTTCAAGAGGCGTTCGAAAATTCTGCGTGTCTTCGTTAAACAGTCACTGTCTCGAAATATTTGCGCCACTTCTCGCTCTTTGATTTGCTCTCCGGAGACGTTACTTTGTTCCATCTCTTTCGACGGCATGTTCTCCTATTACAAAGCCCAATTTTGTGCATTCTGAAAATTTTCGCCAGATTTTGGCCAATATATCAGGAGAACATGAAGTGGAAAGAGGTATACTAAATTTCAGCTTCAAAGGCATCGCCTTAAAGTTGCAAATAAGAGGCGCAGGCCTTGCAAGAGGCGTTCGAAAATTCTGCGTCTCTTCGTTAAACAGTCACTGTCTCGAAACATATGCGCCTCTTCTCGCTCTTTGATTTGCTCTCCGGAGACGTTACTTTGTGCCATCTCTTTCGACGGCATGTTCTCCTGTTACAAAGCCCAATTTTGTGCATTCTGAAAATTTTCGCCAGATTTTGGCCAATATATCAGGAGAACATGAAGTGGAAAGAGGTATACTAAATTTCAGCTTCAAAGGCATCGCCTTAAAGTTGCAATTAAGAGGCGCAGGCCTTTCAAGAGGCGTTCGAAAATTCTGCGTGTCTTCGTTAAACAGTCACTGTCTCGAAACACCTGCGCCACTTCTCGCTTTTTATTTGCTCTCCAGAGACGTTACTTTGTTCCATCTCTTTCAACGGCATGTTGTCCTGTTACAAAGCTCAATTGTGTGTATTCTCGAAATTTTCGCAAGATTTTGGCCAATATATCAGGGGAAAATGAAGTGGAAAGAGGTATACTAAATTTCAGCTTCAAAGGGATCGCCTTAAAGTTGCAAATAAGAGGCGCAGGTCTTTCAAGAGGCGTTCGAAAATTCTGAGTGTCTTCGTTAAACAGTCACTGTCTCGAAATATCTGCGCCACTTCTCGCTCTTTGATTTGCTCTCCGGAGACGTTACTTTGTTCCATCTCTTTCGACGGCATGTTCTCCTATTACAAAGCCCAATTTTGTGCATTCTGAAAATTTTCGCCAGATTTTGGCCAATATATCAGGAGAACATGAAGTGGAAAGAGGTATACTAAATTTCAGCTTCAAAGGCATCGCCTTAAAGTTGCAAATCAGAGGCGCAGGCCTTGCAAGAGGCGTTCGAAAATTCTGCGTCTCTTCGTTAAACAGTCACTGTCTCGAAACATATGCGCCACTTCTCGCTTTTTGATTTGCTCTCCAGAGACGTTACTTTGTTCCATCTCTTTCAACGGCATGTTGTCCTGTTACAAAGCTCAATTGTGTGTATTCTCGAAATTTTCGCAAGATTTTGGCCAATATATCAGGGGAAAATGAAGTGGACAGAGGTATACTAAATTTCAGCTTCAAAGGGATCGCCTTAAAGTTGCAAATAAGAGGCGCAGGTCTTTCAAGAGGCGTTCGAAAATTCTGCGTGTCTTCGTTAAACAGTCACTGTCTCGAAATATCTGCGCCACTTCTCGCTCTTTGATTTGCTCTCCGCAGACGTTACTTTGTTCCATCTCTTTCGACGGCATGTTCTCCTATTACAAAGCCCAATTTTGTTTATTCCCGAAATTTTCGCCAGATTTTGGCCAATATATCAGGAGAAAATGAAGTGGAAAGAGGTATACTAAATTTCAGCTTCAAAGGCATCGCCTTAAAGTTGCAAATAAGAGGCGCAGGCCTTTCAAGAGGCGTTCGAAAATTCTGCGTGTCTTCGTTAAACAGTCACTGTCTCGAAATATCTGCGCCACTTCTCGCTCTTTGATTTGCTCTCCGGAGACGTTACTTTGTTCCATCTCTTTCGACGGCATGTTCTCCTGTTACAAAGCCCAATTTTGTGCATTCTGAAAATTTTCGCCAGATTTTGGCCAATATATCAGGAGAACATGAAGTGGAAAGAGGTATACTAAATTTCAGCTTCAAAGGCATCGCCTTAAAGTTGCAAATAAGAGGCGCAGGCCTTTCAAGAGGCGTTCGAAAATTCTGCGTGTCTTCGTTAAACAGTCACTGTCTCGAAACACCTGCGCCACTTCTCGCTCTTTCGTTTGCTGTCCGGAGACTTTACTTTGAGCCATCTCTTTCGACGGCATGTTCTCCTGTTACAAAGCACAATTTTGTGCATTCTGAAAATTTTCGCCTGATTTTGGCCAATATATCAGGAGAAAATGAAGTGGAAAGAGGCATACTAAATTTCAGGTTCAAAGGCATCGCCTTAAAGTTGCAAATAAGAGGCGCAGGCCTTTCAAGAGGCGTTCGAAAATTCTGCGTGTCTTCGTTAAACAGTCACTGACTCGAAATATCTGCGCCACTTCTCGCTCTTTGATTTGCTCTCCGGAGACGTTACTTTGTTCCATCTCTTTCGACGGCATGTTCTCCTATTACAAAGCTCAATTGTGTGTATTCTCGAAATTTTCGCCAGATTTTGGCCAATATGTCAGGAGAAAATGAAGTGGAAAGAGGTATACTAAATTTCAGCTTCAAAGGGATCGCCTTAAAGTTGCAAATAAGAGGCGCAGGTCTTTCAAGAGGCGTTCGAAAATTCTGCGTGTCTTCGTTAAACAGTCACTGTCTCGAAACATCTGCGCCACTTCTTGCTCTTTGATTTGCACTCCGGAGACGTTACTTTGTGCCATCTCTTTCGACGGCATGTTGTCTTGTTACAAAGCTCAATTTTGTGTATTCTCGAAATTTTCGCCAGATTTTGGCCAATATATCAGGAGAAAATGAAGTGGAAAGAGGTATACTAAATTTCAGCTTCAAAGGGATCGCCTTAAAGTTGCAAATAAGAGGCGCAGGCCTTTCAAGAGGCGTTCGAAAATTCTGCGTGTCTTCGTTGAACAGTCACTGTCTCGAAACATATGCGCTTCTTCTCGCTCTTTGATTTGCTCTCCGGAGACGTTACTTTGTGGCATCTCTTTCGACGGCATGTTCTCCTGTTACAAAGCCCAATTTTGTGCATTCTGAAAATTTTCGCCAGATTTTGGCCAATATATCAGGAGAACATGAAGTGGAAAGAGGTATACTAAATTTCAGCTTCAAAGGCATCGCCTTAAAGTTGCAATTAAGAGGCGCAGGCCTTTCAAGAGGCGTTCGAAAATTCTGCGTGTCTTCGTTAAACAGTCACTGTCTCGAAACACCTGCGCCACTTCTCGCTTTTTATTTGCTCTCCAGAGACGTTACTTTGTTCCATCTCTTTCAACGGCATGTTGTCCTGTTACAAAGCTCAATTGTGTGTATTCTCGAAATTTTCGCAAGATTTTGGCCAATATATCAGGGGAAAATGAAGTGGAAAGAGGTATACTAAATTTCAGCTTCAAAGGGATCGCCTTAAAGTTGCAAATAAGAGGCGCAGGTCTTTCAAGAGGCGTTCGAAAATTCTGAGTGTCTTCGTTAAACAGTCACTGTCTCGAAATATCTGCGCCACTTCTCGCTCTTTGATTTGCTCTCCGGAGACGTTACTTTGTTCCATCTCTTTCGACGGCATGTTCTCCTATTACAAAGCCCAATTTTGTGCATTCTGAAAATTTTCGCCAGATTTTGGCCAATATATCAGGAGAACATGAAGTGGAAAGAGGTATACTAAATTTCAGCTTCAAAGGCATCGCCTTAAAGTTGCAAATCAGAGGCGCAGGCCTTGCAAGAGGCGTTCGAAAATTCTGCGTCTCTTCGTTAAACAGTCACTGTCTCGAAACATATGCGCCACTTCTCGCTTTTTGATTTGCTCTCCAGAGACGTTACTTTGTTCCATCTCTTTCAACGGCATGTTGTCCTGTTACAAAGCTCAATTGTGTGTATTCTCGAAATTTTCGCAAGATTTTGGCCAATATATCAGGGGAAAATGAGTGGACAGAGGTATACTAAATTTCAGCTTCAAAGGGATCGCCTTAAAGTTGCAAATAAGAGGCGCAGGTCTTTCAAGAGGCGTTCGAAAATTCTGCGTGTCTTCGTTAAACAGTCACTGTCTCGAAATATCTGCGCCACTTCTCGCTCTTTGATTTGCTCTCCGGAGACGTTACTTTGTTCCATCTCTTTCGACGGCATGTTCTCCTATTACAAAGCTCAATTGTGTGTATTCTCGAAATTTTCGCCAGATTTTGGCCAATATGTCAGGAGAAAATGAAGTGGAAAGAGGTATACTAAATTTCAGCTTCAAAGGGATCGCCTTAAAGTTGCAAATAAGAGGCGTAGGTCTTTCAAGAGGCGTTCGAAAATTCTGCGTGTCTTCGTTAAACAGTCACTGTCTCGAAATATCTGCGCCACTTCTCGCTCTTTGATTTGCTCTCCGCAGACGTTACTTTGTTCCATCTCTTTCGAGGGCATGTTCTCCTATTACAAAGCCCAATTTTGTTTATTCCCGAAATTTTCGCCAGATTTTGGCCAATATATCAGGAGAAAATGAAGTGGAAAGAGGTATACTAAATTTCAGCTTCAAAGGCATCGCCTTAAAGTTGCAAATAAGAGGCGCAGGCCTTTCAAGAGGCGTTCGAAAATTCTGCGTGTCTTCGTTAAACAGTCACTGTCTCGAAACATATGCGCTTCTTCTCGCTCTTTGATTTGCTCTCCGGAGACGTTACTTTGTGGCATCTCTTTCGACGGCATGTTCTCCTGTTACAAAGCCCAATTTTGTGCATTCTGAAAATTTTCGCCAGATTTTGGCCAATATATCAGGAGAACATGAAGTGGAAAGAGGTATACTAAATTTCAGCTTCAAAGGCATCGCCTTAAAGTTGCAATTAAGAGGCGCAGGCCTTTCAAGAGGCGTTCGAAAATTCTGCGTGTCTTCGCTAAACAGGTCACTGTCTCGAAACACCTGCGCCACTTCTCGCTTTTTATTTGCTCTCCAGAGACGTTACTTTGTTCCATCTCTTTCAACGGCATGTTGTCCTGTTACAAAGCTCAATTGTGTGTATTCTCGAAATTTTCGCAAGATTTTGGCCAATATATCAGGGGAAAATGAAGTGGAAAGAGGTATACTAAATTTCAGCTTCAAAGGGATCGCCTTAAAGTTGCAAATAAGAGGCGCAGGTCTTTCAAGAGGCGTTCGAAAATTCTGAGTGTCTTCGTTAAACAGTCACTGTCTCGAAATATCTGCGCCACTTCTCGCTCTTTGATTTGCTCTCCGGAGACGTTACTTTGTTCCATCTCTTTCGACGGCATGTTCTCCTATTACAAAGCCCAATTTTGTGCATTCTGAAAATTTTCGCCAGATTTTGGCCAATATATCAGGAGAACATGAAGTGGAAAGAGGTATACTAAATTTCAGCTTCAAAGGCATCGCCTTAAAGTTGCAAATAAGAGGCGCTGGCCTTTCAAGAGGCGTTCGAAAATTCTGCGTGTCTTCGTTAAACAGTCACTGTCTCGAAATATCTGCGCCACTTCTCGCTCTTTGATTTGCTCTCCGGAGACGTTACTTTGTTCCATCCCTTTCGACGGCATGTTCTCCTATTACAAAGCCCAATTTTGAGCATTCTGAAAATTTTCGCCAGATTTTGGCCAATATATCAGGAGAACATGAAGTGGAAAGAGGTATACTAAGTTTCAGCTTCAAAGGCATCGCCTTAAAGTTGCAAATAAGAGGCGCAGGCCTTGCAAGAGGCGTTCGAAAATTCTGCGTCTCTTCGTTAAACAGTCACTGTCTCGAAATATCTGCGCCACTTCTCGCTCTTTGATTTGCTCTCCGGAGACGTTACTTTGTTCCATCTCTTTCGACGGCATGTTCTCCTATTACAAAGCCCAATTTTGTGCATTCTGAAAATTTTCGCCAGATTTTGGCCAATATATCAGGAGAACATGAAGTGGAAAGAGGTATACTAAATTTCAGCTTCAAAGGCATCGCCTTAAAGTTGCAAATAAGAGGCGCAGGCCTTGCAAGAGGCGTTCGAAATTCTGCGTCTCTTCGTTAAACAGTCACTGTCTCGAAACATATGCGCTTCTTCTCGCTCTTTGATTTGCTCTCCGGAGACGTTACTTTGTGCCATCTCTTTCGACGGCATGTTCTCCTGTTACAAAGCCCAATTTTGTGCATTCTGAAAATTTTCGCCAGATTTTGGCCAATATATCAGGAGAACATGAAGTGGAAAGAGGTATACTAAATTTCAGCTTCAAAGGGATCGCCTTAAAGTTGCAAATAAGAGGCGCAGGTCTTTCAAGAGGCGTTCGAAAATTCTGAGTGTCTTCGTTAAACAGTCACTGTCTCGAAATATCTGCGCCACTTCTCGCTCTTTGATTTGCTCTCCGGAGACGTTACTTTGTTCCATCTCTTTCGACGGCATGTTCTCCTATTACAAAGCCCAATTTTGTGCATTCTGAAAATTTTCGCCAGATTTTGGCCAATATATCAGGAGAACATGAAGTGGAAAGAGGTATACTAAATTTCAGCTTCAAAGGCATCGCCTTAAAGTTGCAAATCAGAGGCGCAGGCCTTGCAAGAGGCGTTCGAAAATTCTGCGTCTCTTCGTTAAACAGTCACTGTCTCGAAACATATGCGCCACTTCTCGCTTTTTTGATTTGCTCTCCAGAGACGTTACTTTGTTCCATCTCTTTCAACGGCATGTTGTCCTGTTACAAAGCTCAATTGTGTGTATTCTCGAAATTTTCGCAAGATTTTGGCCAATATATCAGGGGAAAATGAAGTGGACAGAGGTATACTAAATTTCAGCTTCAAAGGGATCGCCTTAAAGTTGCAAATAAGAGGCGCAGGTCTTTCAAGAGGCGTTCGAAAATTCTGCGTGTCTTCGTTAAACAGTCACTGTCTCGAAATATCTGCGCCACTTCTCGCTCTTTGATTTGCTCTCCGCAGACGTTACTTTGTTCCATCTCTTTCGACGGCATGTTCTCCTATTACAAAGCCCAATTTTGTTTATTCCCGAAATTTTCGCCAGATTTTGGCCAATATATCAGGAGAAAATGAAGTGGAAAGAGGTATACTAAATTTCAGCTTCAAAGGCATCGCCTTAAAGTTGCAAATAAGAGGCGCAGGCCTTTCAAGAGGCGTTCGAAAATTCTGCGTGTCTTCGTTAAACAGTCACTGTCTCGAAATATCTGCGCCACTTCTCGCTCTTTGATTTGCTCTCCGGAGACGTTACTTTGTTCCATCTCTTTCGACGGCATGTTCTCCTGTTACAAAGCCCAATTTTGTGCATTCTGAAAATTTTCGCCAGATTTTGGCCAATATATCAGGAGAACATGAAGTGGAAAGAGGTATACTAAATTTCAGCTTCAAAGGCATCGCCTTAAAGTTGCAAATAAGAGGCGCAGGCCTTTCAAGAGGCGTTCGAAAATTCTGCGTGTCTTCGTTAAACAGTCACTGTCTCGAAACACCTGCGCCACTTCTCGCTCTTTCGTTTGCTGTCGCGGAGACTTTACTTTGAGCCATCTCTTTCGACGGCATGTTCTCCTGTTACAAAGCACAATTTTGTGCATTCTGAAAATTTTCGCCTGATTTTGGCCAATATATCAGGAGAAAATGAAGTGGAAAGAGGCATACTAAATTTCAGGTTCAAAGGCATCGCCTTAAAGTTGCAAATAAGAGGCGCAGGCCTTTCAAGAGGCGTTCGAAAATTCTGCGTGTCTTCGTTAAACAGTCACTGACTCGAAATATCTGCGCCACTTCTCGCTCTTTGATTTGCTCTCCGGAGACGTTACTTTGTTCCATCTCTTTCGACGGCATGTTCTCCTATTACAAAGCTCAATTGTGTGTATTCTCGAAATTTTCGCCAGATTTTGGCCAATATGTCAGGAGAAAATGAAGTGGAAAGAGGTATACTAAATTTCAGCTTCAAAGGGATCGCCTTAAAGTTGCAAATAAGAGGCGCAGGTCTTTCAAGAGGCGTTCGAAAATTCTGCGTGTCTTCGTTAAACAGTCACTGTCTCGAAACATCTGCGCCACTTCTTGCTCTTTGATTTGCACTCCGGAGACGTTACTTTGTGGCATCTCTTTCGACGGCATGTTCTCCTGTTACAAAGCCCAATTTTGTGCATTCTGAAAATTTTCGCCAGATTTTGGCCAATATATCAGGAGAACATGAAGTGGAAAGAGGTATACTAAATTTCAGCTTCAAAGGCATCGCCTTAAAGTTGCAATTAAGAGGCGCAGGCCTTTCAAGAGGCGTTCGAAAATTCTGCGTGTCTTCGTTAAACAGTCACTGTCTCGAAACACCTGCGCCACTTCTCGCTTTTTATTTGCTCTCCAGAGACGTTACTTTGTTCCATCTCTTTCAACGGCATGTTGTCCTGTTACAAAGCTCAATTGTGTGTATTCTCGAAATTTTCGCAAGATTTTGGCCAATATATCAGGGGAAAATGAAGTGGAAAGAGGTATACTAAATTTCAGCTTCAAAGGGATCGCCTTAAAGTTGCAAATAAGAGGCGCAGGTCTTTCAAGAGGCGTTCGAAAATTCTGAGTGTCTTCGTTAAACAGTCACTGTCTCGAAATATCTGCGCCACTTCTCGCTCTTTGATTTGCTCTCCGGAGACGTTACTTTGTTCCATCTCTTTCGACGGCATGTTCTCCTATTACAAAGCCCAATTTTGTGCATTCTGAAAATTTTCGCCAGATTTTGGCCAATATATCAGGAGAACATGAAGTGGAAAGAGGTATACTAAATTTCAGCTTCAAAGGCATCGCCTTAAAGTTGCAAATCAGAGGCGCAGGCCTTGCAAGAGGCGTTCGAAAATTCTGCGTCTCTTCGTTAAACAGTCACTGTCTCGAAACATATGCGCCACTTCTCGCTTTTTGATTTGCTCTCCAGAGACGTTACTTTGTTCCATCTCTTTCAACGGCATGTTGTCCTGTTACAAAGCTCAATTGTGTGTATTCTCGAAATTTTCGCAAGATTTTGGCCAATATATCAGGGAAAATGAAGTGGACAGAGGTATACTAAATTTCAGCTTCAAAGGGATCGCCTTAAAGTTGCAAATAAGAGGCGCAGGTCTTTCAAGAGGCGTTCGAAAATTCTGCGTGTCTTCGTTAAACAGTCACTGTCTCGAAATATCTGCGCCACTTCTCGCTCTTTGATTTGCTCTCCGGAGACGTTACTTTGTTCCATCTCTTTCGACGGCATGTTCTCCTATTACAAAGCTCAATTGTGTGTATTCTCGAAATTTTCGCCAGATTTTGGCCAATATGTCAGGAGAAAATGAAGTGGAAAGAGGTATACTAAATTTCAGCTTCAAAGGGATCGCCTTAAAGTTGCAAATAAGAGGCGTAGGTCTTTCAAGAGGCGTTCGAAAATTCTGCGTGTCTTCGTTAAACAGTCACTGTCTCGAAATATCTGCGCCACTTCTCGCTCTTTGATTTGCTCTCCGCAGACGTTACTTTGTTCCATCTCTTTCGAGGGCATGTTCTCCTATTACAAAGCCCAATTTTGTTTATTCCCGAAATTTTCGCCAGATTTTGGCCAATATATCAGGAGAAAATGAAGTGGAAAGAGGTATACTAAATTTCAGCTTCAAAGGCATCGCCTTAAAGTTGCAAATAAGAGGCGCAGGCCTTTCAAGAGGCGTTCGAAAATTCTGCGTGTCTTCGTTAAACAGTCACTGTCTCGAAACATATGCGCTTCTTCTCGCTCTTTGATTTGCTCTCCGGAGACGTTACTTTGTGGCATCTCTTTCGACGGCATGTTCTCCTGTTACAAAGCCCAATTTTGTGCATTCTGAAAATTTTCGCCAGATTTTGGCCAATATATCAGGAGAACATGAAGTGGAAAGAGGTATACTAAATTTCAGCTTCAAAGGCATCGCCTTAAAGTTGCAATTAAGAGGCGCAGGCCTTTCAAGAGGCGTTCGAAAATTCTGCGTGTCTTCGCTAAACAGTCACTGTTTCGAAACACCTGCGCCACTTCTCGCTTTTTATTTGCTCTCCAGAGACGTTACTTTGTTCCATCTCTTTCAACGGCATGTTGTCCTGTTACAAAGCTCAATTGTGTGTATTCTCGAAATTTTCGCAAGATTTTGGCCAATATATCAGGGGAAAATGAAGTGGAAAGAGGTATACTAAATTTCAGCTTCAAAGGGATCGCCTTAAAGTTGCAAATAAGAGGCGCAGGTCTTTCAAGAGGCGTTCGAAAATTCTGAGTGTCTTCGTTAAACAGTCACTGTCTCGAAATATCTGCGCCACTTCTCGCTCTTTGATTTGCTCTCCGGAGACGTTACTTTGTTCCATCTCTTTCGACGGCATGTTCTCCTATTACAAAGCCCAATTTTGTGCATTCTGAAAATTTTCGCCAGATTTTGGCCAATATATCAGGAGAACATGAAGTGGAAAGAGGTATACTAAATTTCAGCTTCAAAGGCATCGCCTTAAAGTTGCAAATAAGAGGCGCTGGCCTTTCAAGAGGCGTTCGAAAATTCTGCGTGTCTTCGTTAAACAGTCACTGTCTCGAAATATCTGCGCCACTTCTCGCTCTTTGATTTGCTCTCCGGAGACGTTACTTTGTTCCATCCCTTTCGACGGCATGTTCTCCTATTACAAAGCCCAATTTTGAGCATTCTGAAAATTTTCGCCAGATTTTGGCCAATATATCAGGAGAACATGAAGTGGAAAGAGGTATACTAAGTTTCAGCTTCAAAGGCATCGCCTTAAAGTTGCAAATAAGAGGCGCAGGCCTTGCAAGAGGCGTTCGAAAATTCTGCGTCTCTTCGTTAAACAGTCACTGTCTCGAAATATCTGCGCCACTTCTCGCTCTTTGATTTGCTCTCCGGAGACGTTACTTTGTTCCATCTCTTTCGACGGCATGTTCTCCTATTACAAAGCCCAATTTTGTGCATTCTGAAAATTTTCGCCAGATTTTGGCCAATATATCAGGAGAACATGAAGTGGAAAGAGGTATACTAAATTTCAGCTTCAAAGGCATCGCCTTAAAGTTGCAAATAAGAGGCGCAGGCCTTGCAAGAGGCGTTCGAAAATTCTGCGTCTCTTCGTTAAACAGTCACTGTCTCGAAACATATGCGCTTCTTCTCGCTCTTTGATTTGCTCTCCGGAGACGTTACTTTGTGGCATCTCTTTCGACGGCATGTTCTCCTGTTACAAAGCCCAATTTTGTGCATTCTGAAAATTTTCGCCAGATTTTGGCCAATATATCAGGAGAACATGAAGTGGAAAGAGGTATACTAAATTTCAGCTTCAAAGGCATCGCCTTAAAGTTGCAAATAAGAGGCGCAGGCCTTTCAAGAGGCGTTCGAAAATTCTGCGTGTCTTCGTTAAACAGTCACTGTCTCGAAATATCTGCGCCACTTCTCGCTCTTTGATTTGCTCTCCGGAGACGTTACTTTGTTCCATCTCTTTCGACGGCATGTTCTCCTGTTACAAAGCCCAATTTTGTGCATTCTGAAAATTTTCGCCAGATTTTGGCCAATATATCAGGAGAACATGAAGTGGAAGGAGGTATACTAAATTTCAGCTTCAAAGGCATCGCCTTAATGTTGCAATTAAGAGGCGCAGGCCTTTCAAGAGGCGTTCGAAAATTCTGCGTGTCTTCGATAAACAGTCACTGTCTCGAAACACCTGCGCCACTTCTCGCTCTTTGATTTGCTCTCCGGAGACGTTACTTTGTGCCATCTCTTTCGACGGCATGTTCTCCTATTACAAAGCCCAATTTTGTGCATTCTGAAAATTTTCGCCAGATTTTGGCCAATATATCAGGAGAACATGAAGTGGAAAGAGGTATACTAAATTTCAGCTTCAAAGGCATCGCCTTAAAGTTGCAAATAAGAGGCGCAGGCCTTTCAAGAGGCGTTCGAAAATTCTGCGTCTCTTCGTTAAACAGTCACTGTCTCGAAACACGTGCGCCACTTCTCGCTTTTTGATTTGCTCTCCAGAGACGTTGTTTTGTTCCATCTCTTTCAACGGCATGTTGTCCTGTTACAAAGGTCAATTTTGTGTATTCTCGAAATTTTCGCCAGATTTTGGCCAATATATCAGGAGAAAATGAAGTGGAAAGAGGTATACTAAATTTCAGCTTCAAAGGGATCGCCTTAAAGTTGCAAATCAGAGGCGCAGGTCTTTCAAGAGGCGTTCGAAAATTCTGCGTGTCTTCGTTAAACAGTCACTGTCTCGAAATATCTGCGCCACTTCTCGCTCTTTGATTTGCTCTCCGGAGACGTTACTTTGTTCCATCTCTTTCGACGGCATGTTCTCCTGTTACAAAGCCCAATTTTGTGCATTCTGAAAATTTTCGCCAGATTTTGGCCAATATATCAGGAGAACATGAAGTGGAAAGAGGTATACTAAATTTCAGCTTCAAAGGCATCGCCTTAAAGTTGCAAATAAGAGGCGCAGGGCTTTCAAGAGGCGTTCGAAAATTCTGCGTCTCGTTGTTAAACAATCACTGTCTCGAAACACCTGCGCCACTTCTCGCTCTTTGATTTGCTCTCCAGAGACGTTACTTTGTTCCATCTCTTTCAACGGCATGTTGTCCTGTTACAAAGCTCAATTTTGTATATTCTCGAAATTTTCGCCAGATTTTGGCCAATATATCAGGAGAAAATGAAGTGGAAAGAGGTATACTAAATTTCAGCTTCAAAGGCATCGCCTTAAAGTTGCAAATAAGAGGCGCTGGCCTTTCAAGAGGCGTTCGAAAATTCTGCGTGTCTTCGTTAAACAGTCACTGTCTCGAAACATATGCGCCTCTTCTCGCTCTTTGATTTGCTCTCCGGAGACGTTACTTTGTTCCATCTCTTTCGACGGCATGTTCTCCTGTTACAAAGCCCAATTTTGTGCATTCTGAAAATTTTCGCCAGATTTTGGCCAATATATCAGGAGAACATGAAGTGGAAAGAGGTATACTAAATTTCATCTTCAAAGGCATCGCCTTAAAGTTGCAATTAAGAGGCGCAGGCCTTTCAAGAGGCGTTCGAAAATTCTGCGTGTCTTCGTTAAACAGTCACTGTCTCGAAACACCTGCGCCACTTCTCGCTCTTTGATTTGCTCTCCGGAGACGTTACTTTGTGCCATCTCTTTCGACGGCATGTTCTCCTATTACAAAGCCCAATTTTGTGCATTCTGAAAATTTTCGCCAGATTTTGGCCAATATATCAGGAGAACATGAAGTGGAAAGAGGTATACTAAATTTCAGCTTCAAAGGCATCGCCTTAAAGTTGCAAATAAGAGGCGCAGGTCTTTCATGAGGCGTTCGAAAATTCTGCGTGTCTTCGTTAAACAGTCACTGTCTCGAAATATCTGCGCCACTTCTCGCTCTTTGATTTGCTCTCCGGAGACGTTACTTTGTTCCATCTCTTTCGACGGCATGTTCTCCTGTTACAAAGCCCAATTTTGTGCATTCTGAAAATTTTCGCCAGATTTTGGCCAATATATCAGGAGAACATGAAGTGGAAAGAGGTATACTAAATTTCAGCTTCAAAGGCATCGCCTTAAAGTTGCAAATAAGAGGCGCAGGGCTTTCAAGAGGCGTTCGAAAATTCTGCGTCTCGTTGTTAAACAATCACTGTCTCGAAACACCTGCGCCACTTCTCGCTCTTTGATTTGCTCTCCAGAGACGTTACTTTGTTCCATCTCTTTCAACGGCATGTTGTCCTGTTACAAAGCTCAATTTTGTATATTCTCGAAATTTTCGCCAGATTTTGGCCAATATATCAGGAGAAAATGAAGTGGAAAGAGGTATACTAAATTTCAGCTTCAAAGGCATCGCCTTAAAGTTGCAAATAAGAGGCGCTGGCCTTTCAAGAGGCGTTCGAAAATTCTCCGTGTCTTCGTTAAACAGTCACTGTCTCGAAATATCTGCGCCACTTCTCGCTCTTTGATTTGCTCTCCGGAGACGTTACTTTGTTCCATCCCTTTCGACGGCATGTTCTCCTATTACAAAGCCCAATTTTGAGCATTCTGAAAATTTTCGCCAGATTTTGGCCAATATATCAGGAGAACATGAAGTGGAAAGAGGTATACTAAGTTTCAGCTTCAAAGGCATCGCCTTAAAGTTGCAAATAAGAGGCGCAGGCCTTGCAAGAGGCGTTCGAAAATTCTGCGTCTCTTCGTTAAACAGTCACTGTCTCGAAATATCTGCGCCACTTCTCGCTCTTTGATTTGCTCTCCGGAGACGTTACTTTGTTCCATCTCTTTCGACGGCATGTTCTCCTATTACAAAGCCCAATTTTGTGCATTCTGAAAATTTTCGCCAGATTTTGGCCAATATATCAGGAGAACATGAAGTGGAAAGAGGTATACTAAATTTCAGCTTCAAAGGCATCGCCTTAAAGTTGCAAATAAGAGGCGCAGGCCTTGCAAGAGGCGTTCGAAAATTCTGCGTCTCTTCGTTAAACAGTCACTGTCTCGAAACATATGCGCTTCTTCTCGCTCTTTGATTTGCTCTCCGGAGACGTTACTTTGTGGCATCTCTTTCGACGGCATGTTCTCCTGTTACAAAGCCCAATTTTGTGCATTCTGAAAATTTTCGCCAGATTTTGGCCAATATATCAGGAAAACATGAAGTGGAAAGAGGTATACTAAATTTCAGTTTCAAAGGCATCGCCTTAAAGTTGCAAATAAGAGGCGCAGGCCTTTCAAGAGGCGTTCGAAAATTCTGCGTGTCTTCGTTAAACAGTCACTGTCTCGAAATATCTGCGCCACTTCTCGCTCTTTGATTTGCTCTCCGGAGACGTTACTTTGTTCCATCTCTTTCGACGGCATGTTCTCCTGTTACAAAGCCCAATTTTGTGCATTCTGAAAATTTTCGCCAGATTTTGGCCAATATATCAGGAGAACATGAAGTGGAAGGAGGTATACTAAATTTCAGCTTCAAAGGCATCGCCTTAAAGTTGCAATTAAGAGGCGCAGGCCTTTCAAGAGGCGTTCGAAAATTCTGCGTGTCTTCGTTAAACAGTCACTGTCTCGAAACACCTGCGCCACTTCTCGCTCTTTGATTTGCTCTCCGGAGACGTTACTTTGTGCCATCTCTTTCGACGGCATGTTCTCCTATTACAAAGCCCAATTTTGTGCATTCTGAAAATTTTCGCCAGATTTTGGCCAATATATCAGGAGAACATGAAGTGGAAAGAGGTATACTAAATTTCAGCTTCAAAGGCATCGCCTTAAAGTTGCAAATAAGAGGCGCAGGCCTTTCAAGAGGCGTTCGAAAATTCTGCGTCTCTTCGTTAAACAGTCACTGTCTCGAAACACCTGCGCCACTTCTCGCTCTTTCGTTTGCTGTCCGGAGACTTTACTTTGTGCCATCTCTTTCGACGGCATGTTCTCCTGTTACAAAGCACAATTTTGTGCATTCTGAAAATTTTCGCCAGATTTTGGCCAATATATCAGGAGAACATGAAGTGGAAAGAGGTATACTAAATTTCAGCTTCAAAGGCATCGCCTTAAAGTTGCAAATAAGAGGCGCAGGTCTTTCAAGAGGCGTTCGAAAATTCTGCGTCTCTTCGTTAAACAGTCACTGTCTCGAAACACCTGCGCCACTTCTCGCTTTTTGATTTGCTCTCCAGAGACGTTACTTTGTTCCATCTCTTTCAACGGCATGTTCTCCTGTTACAAAGCACAATTTTGTGCATTCTGAAAATTTTCGCCTGATTTTGGCCAATATATCAGGAGAAAATGAAGTGGAAAGAGGCATACTAAATTTCAGCTTCAAAGGCATCGCCTTAAAGTTGCAAATAAGAGGCGCAGGCCTTTCAAGAGGCGTTCGAAAATTCTGCGTCTCTTCGTTAAACAGTCACTGTCTCGAAACATCTGCGCCACTTCTTGCTCTTTGATTTGCACTCCGGAGACGTTACATTGTGCCATCTCTTTCGACGACATGTTGTCTTGTTACAAACCTCAATTTTGTGTATTCTCGAAATTTTCGCCAGATTTTGGCCAATATATCAGGAGAAAATGAAGTGGAAAGAGGTATACTAAATTTCAGCTTCAAAGGGATCGCCTTAAAGTTGCAAATAAGAGGCGCAGGTCTTTCAAGAGGCGTTCGAAAATTCTGCGTGTCTTCGTTAAACAGTCACTGTCTCGAAACACGTGCGCCACTTCTCGCATTTTGATTTGCTCTCCAGAGACGTTGTTTTGTTCCATCTCTTTCAACGGCATGTTGTCCTGTTACAACGCTCAATTTTGTGTATTCTCGAAATTTTCGCCAGATTTTCGCCAATATATCAGGAGAAAATGAAGTGGAAAGAGGTATACTAAATTTCAGCTTCAAAGGGATCGCCTTAAAGTTGCAAATAAGAGGCGCAGGTCTTTCAAGAGGCGTTCGAAAATTCTGCGTGTCTTCGTTAAACAGTCACTGTCTCGAAATATCTGCGCCACTTCTCGCTCTTTGATTTGCTCTCCGGAGACGTTACTTTGTTCCATCTCTTTCGACGGCATGTTCTCCTGTTACAAAGCCCAATTTTGTGCATTCTGAAAATTTTCGCCAGATTTTGGCCAATATATCAGGAGAACATGAAGTGGAAAGAGGTATACTAAATTTCAGCTTCAAAGGCATCCCCTTAAAGTTGCAAATAAGAGGCGCAGGGCTTTCAAGAGGCGTTCGAAAATTCTGCGTCTCGTTGTTAAACAATCACTGTCTCGAAACACCTGCGCCACTTCTCGCTCTTTGATTTGCTCTCCAGAGACGTTACTTTGTTCCATCTCTTTCAACGGCATGTTGTCCTGTTACAAAGCTCAATTTTGTATATTCTCGAAATTTTCGCCAGATTTTGGCCAATATATCAGGAGAAAATGAAGTGGAAAGAGGTATACTAAATTTCAGCTTCAAAGGCATCGCCTTAAAGTTGCAAATAAGAGGCGCTGGCCTTTCAAGAGGCGTTCGAAAATTCTGCGTGTCTTCGTTAAACAGTCACTGTCTCGAAACATATGCGCCTCTTCTCGCTCTTTGATTTGCTCTCCGGAGACGTTACTTTGTGCCATCTCTTTCGACGGCATGTTCTCCTGTTACAAAGCCCAATTTTGTGCATTCTGAAAATTTTCGCCAGATTTTGGCCAATATATCAGGAGAACATGAAGTGGAAAGAGGTATACTAAATTTCATCTTCAAAGGCATCGCCTTAAAGTTGCAATTAAGAGGCGCAGGCCTTTCAAGAGGCGTTCGAAAATTCTGCGTGTCTTCGTTAAACAGTCACTGTCTCGAAACACCTGCGCCACTTCTCGCTCTTTGATTTGCTCTCCGGAGACGTTACTTTGTGCCATCTCTTTCGACGGCATGTTCTCCTATTACAAAGCCCAATTTTGTGCATTCTGAAAATTTTCGCCAGATTTTGGCCAATATATCAGGAGAACATGAAGTGGAAAGAGGTATACTAAATTTCAGCTTCAAAGGCATCGCCTTAAAGTTGCAATTAAGAGGCGCAGGCCTTTCAAGAGGCGTTCGAAAATTCTGCGTGTCTTCGTTAAACAGTCACTGTCTCGAAACACCTGCGCCACTTCTCGCTCTTTGATTTGCTCTCCGGAGACGTTACTTTGTGCCATCTCTTTCGACGGCATGTTCTCCTATTACAAAGCCCAATTTTGTGCATTCTGAAAATTTTCGCCAGATTTTGGCCAATATATCAGGAGAACATGAAGTGGAAAGAGGTATACTAAATTTCAGCTTCAAAGGCATCGCCTTAAAGTTGCAATTAAGAGGCGCAGGCCTTTCAAGAGGCGTTCGAAAATTCTGCGTGTCTTCGTTAAACAGTCACTGTCTCGAAACACCTGCGCCACTTCTCGCTCTTTGATTTGCTCTCCGGAGACGTTACTTTGTTCCATCCCTTTCGACGGCATGTTCTCCTATTACAAAGCCCAATTTTGTGCATTCTGAAAATTTTCGCCAGATTTTGGCCAATATATCAGGAGAACATGAAGTGGAAAGAGGTATACTAAATTTCAGCTTCAAAGGCATCGCCTTAAAGTTGCAAATAAGAGGCGCAGGTCTTTCAAGAGGCGTTCGAAAATTCTGCGTGTCTTCGTTAAACAGTCACTGTCTCGAAATATCTGCGCCACTTCTCGCTCTTTGATTTGCTCTCCGGAGACGTTACTTTGTTCCATCTCTTTCGACGGCATGTTCTCCTGTTACAAAGCCCAATTTTGTGCATTCTCGAAATTTTCGCCAGATTTTGGCCAATATATCAGGAGAAAATGAAGTGGAAAGAGGTATACTAAATTTCAGCTTCAAAGGCATCGCCTTAAAGTTGCAAATAAGAGGCGCTGGCCTTTCAAGAGGCGTTCGAAAATTCTGCGTGTCTTCGTTAAACAGTCACTGTCTCGAAACATATGCGCCTCTTCTCGCTCTTTGATTTGCTCTCCGGAGACGTTACTTTGTGCCATCTCTTTCGACGGCATGTTCTCCTGTTACAAAGCCCAATTTTGTGCATTCTGAAAATTTTCGCCAGATTTTGGCCAATATATCAGGAGAACATGAAGTGGAAAGAGGTATACTAAATTTCATCTTCAAAGGCATCGCCTTAAAGTTGCAATTAAGAGGCGCAGGCCTTTCAAGAGGCGTTCGAAAATTCTGCGTGTCTTCGTTAAACAGTCACTGTCTCGAAACACCTGCGCCACTTCTCGCTCTTTGATTTGCTCTCCGGAGACGTTACTTTGTGCCATCTCTTTCGACGGCATGTTCTCCTATTACAAAGCCCAATTTTGTGCATTCTGAAAATTTTCGCCAGATTTTGGCCAATATATCAGGAGAACATGAAGTGGAAAGAGGTATACTAAATTTCAGCTTCAAAGGCATCGCCTTAAAGTTGCAATTAAGAGGCGCAGGCCTTTCAAGAGGCGTTCGAAAATTCTGCGTGTCTTCGTTAAACAGTCACTGTCTCGAAACACCTGCGCCACTTCTCGCTCTTTGATTTGCTCTCCGGAGACGTTACTTTGTGCCATCTCTTTCGACGGCATGTTCTCCTATTACAAAGCCCAATTTTGTGCATTCTGAAAATTTTCGCCAGATTTTGGCCAATATATCAGGAGAACATGAAGTGGAAAGAGGTATACTAAATTTCAGCTTCAAAGGCATCGCCTTAAAGTTGCAATTAAGAGGCGCAGGCCTTTCAAGAGGCGTTCGAAAATTCTGCGTGTCTTCGTTAAACAGTCACTGTCTCGAAACACCTGCGCCACTTCTCGCTCTTTGATTTGCTCTCCGGAGACGTTACTTTGTTCCATCCCTTTCGACGGCATGTTCTCCTATTACAAAGCCCAATTTTGTGCATTCTGAAAATTTTCGCCAGATTTTGGCCAATATATCAGGAGAACATGAAGTGGAAAGAGGTATACTAAATTTCAGCTTCAAAGGCATCGCCTTAAAGTTGCAAATAAGAGGCGCAGGTCTTTCAAGAGGCGTTCGAAAATTCTGCGTGTCTTCGTTAAACAGTCACTGTCTCGAAATATCTGCGCCACTTCTCGCTCTTTGATTTGCTCTCCGGAGACGTTACTTTGTTCCATCTCTTTCGACGGCATGTTCTCCTGTTACAAAGCCCAATTTTGTGCATTCTGAAAATTTTCGCCAGATTTTGGCCAATATATCAGGAGAACATGAAGTGGAAAGAGGTATACTAAATTTCAGCTTCAAAGGCATCGCCTTAAAGTTGCAATTAAGAGGCGCAGGCCTTTCAAGAGGCGTTCGAAAATTCTGCGTGTCTTCGTTAAACAGTCACTGTCTCGAAATATCTGCGCCACTTCTCGCTCTTTGATTTGCTCTCCGGAGACGTTACTTTGTTCCATCTCTTTCGACGGCATGTTCTCCTATTACAAAGCCCAATTTTGTGCATTCTGAAAATTTTCGCCAGATTTTGGCCAATATATCAGGAGAACATGAAGTGGAAAGAGGTATACTAAATTTCAGCTTCAAAGGCATCGCCTTAAAGTTGCAAATCAGAGGCGCAGGCCTTGCAAGAGGCGTTCGAAAATTCTGCGTCTCTTCGTTAAACAGTCACTGTCTCGGAACATCTGCGCCACTTCTTGCTCTTTGATTTGCACTCCGGAGACGTTACTTTGTGCCATCTCTTTCGACGGCATGTTGTCTTGTTACAAAGCTCAATTTTGTGTATTCTCGAAATTTTCGCCAGATTTTGGCCAATATATCAGGAGAAAATGAAGTGGAAAGAGGTATACTAAATTTCAGCTTCAAAGGGATCGCCTTAAAGT
>NW_027486769.1:0-20190 GCF_050908995.1 Andrena cerasifolii | reverse complement strand
CAACGAACCAACGAACCAACGAACCAACGAACCAACGAACCAACGAACCAACGAACCAACGAACCAACGAACCAACGAACCAACGAACCAACGAACCAACGAACCAACGAACAAACGAACAAACGAACAAACGAACAAACGAACAAACGAACCAACGAACCAACGAACCAACGAACCAACGAACCAACGAACCAACGATCCAACGAACAAACGAACCAACGAACAAACGAACAAACGAACAAACGAACAAACGAACAAACGAACAAACGAACAAACGAACAAACGAACAAACGAACAAACGAACAAACGAACAAACGAACAAACGAACAAACGAACAAACGAACAAACGAACAAACGAACAAACGAACAAACGAACAAACGAACAAACGAACAAACGAACAAACGAACAAACGAACAAACGAACAAACGAACAAACGAACAAACGAACAAACGAACAAACGAACAAACGAACAAACGAACAAACGAACAAACGAACAAACGAACAAACGAACAAACGAACAAACGAACAAACGAACAAACGAACAAACGAACAAACGAACAAACGAACAAACGAACAAACGAACAAACGAACAAACGAACAAACGAACAAACGAACAAACGAACAAACGAACAAACGAACCAACGAACCAACGAACAAACGAGCAAACGAGCAAACGAGCAAACGAGCAAACGAACAAACGAACAAACGAACAAACGAACAAACGAACAAACGAACAAACGAACAAACGAACAAACGAACAAAAGAACAAAAGAACAAAAGAACAAAAGAACAAACGAACCAACGAACCAACGAACCAACGAACCAACGAACCAACGAACCAACGAACCAACGAACCAACGAACCAACGAACCAACGAACCAACGAACCAACGAACCAACGAACCAACGAACCAACGAACCAACGAACCAACGAACCAACGAACCAACGAACCAAGGAACCAACGAACAACGAACCAACGAACAAACGAACAAAAGAACAAACGAACAAACGAACAAACGAACAAAGAGACAAGGAAACAAAAGAACCAACGAACAAAGAGACAAGGAAACAAAAGAACCAACGAAACAACGAAACAACGAAACAACGAAACAACGAAACAACGAAACAACGAAACAACGAAACAACGAAACAACGAAACAACGAAACAACGAAACAACGAAACAACGAAACAACGAAACAACGAAACAACGAAACAACGAAACAACGAAACAACGAAACAACGAAACAACGAAACAACGAAACAACGAAACAACGAAACAACGAAACAACGAAACAACGAAACAACGAAACAACGAAACAACGAAACAACGAAACAACGAAACAACGAAACAACGAAACAACGAAACAAAGAAACAACGAAACAACGAAACGACGAAACGACGAAACAACGAAACAACGAAACAACGAAACAACGAAACAACGAAACAACGAAACAACGAAACAACGAAACAACGAAACAACGAAACAACGAAACAACGAAACAACGAAACAACGAAACAACGAAACAACGAAACAACGAAACAACGAAACAACGAAACAACGAAACAACGAAACAACGAAACAACGAAACAACGAAACAGCGAAACAGCGAAACAACGAAACAACGAAACAACGAAACAACGAAACAACGAACCAACGAACCAACGAACCAACGAACCAACGAACAAACGAACAAACGAACAAACGAACAAACGAACAAACGAACAAACGAACAAACGAACAAACGAACAAACGAACAAACGAACAAACGAACAAACGAACAAACGAACAAACGAACAAACGAACAAACGAACAAACGAACAAACGAACAAACGAACAAACGAACAAACGAACAAACGAACAAACGAACAAACGAACAAACGAACAAACGAACAAACGAACAAACGAACAAACGAACAAACGAACAAACGAACCAACGAACCAACGAACAAACGAGCAAACGAGCAAACGAGCAAACGAGCAAACGAACAAACGAACAAACGAACAAACGAACAAACGAACAAACGAACAAACGAACAAACGAACAAACGAACAAAAGAACAAAAGAACAAAAGAACAAACGAACCAACGAACCAACGAACCAACGAACCAACGAACCAACGAACCAACGAACCAACGAACCAACGAACCAACGAACCAACGAACCAACGAACCAACGAACCAACGAACCAACGAACCAACGAACCAACGAACCAAGGAACCAACGAACCAACGAACCAACGAACAAACGAACAAAAGAACAAACGAACAAACGAACAAACGAACAAAGAGACAAGGAAACAAAAGAACCAACGAACAAAGAGACAAGGAAACAAAAGAACCAACGAAACAACGAAACAACGAAACAACGAAACAACGAAACAACGAAACAACGAAACAACGAAACAACGAAACAACGAAACAACGAAACAACGAAACAACGAAACAACGAAACAACGAAACAACGAAACAACGAAACAACGAAACAACGAAACAACGAAACAACGAAACAACGAAACAACGAAACAACGAAACAACGAAACAACGAAACAACGAAACAACGAAACAACGAAACAACGAAACAACGAAACAACGAAACAACGAAACAACGAAACAACGAAACAACGAAACAACGAAACAACGAAACAACGAAACAACGAAACAAAGAAACGACGAAACGACGAAACGACGAAACGACGAAACGACGAAACAACGAAACAACGAAACAACGAAACAACGAAACAACGAAACAACGAAACAACGAAACAACGAAACAACGAAACAACGAAACAACGAAACAACGAAACAACGAAACAACGAAACAACGAAACAACGAAACAACGAAACAACGAAACAACGAAACAACGAAACAGCGAAACAGCGAAACAACGAAACAACGAAACAACGAAACAACGAAACAACGAACCAACGAACCAACGAACCAACGAACAAACGAACAAACGAACAAACGAAAAAACGAACAAACGAACAAACGAACAAACGAACAAACGAACAAGCGAACAAGCGAACAAACGAACAAACGAACAAAGAGACAAAGAAACAAACGAAACAACGAAACAACGAAACAACGAAACAACGAAACAACGAAACAACGAAACAACGAAACAACGAAACAACGAAACAACGAAACAACGAAACAACGAAACAACGAAACAACGAAACAACGAAACAACGAAACAAGGAAACAACGAAACAACGAAACAAAGAAACAACGAAACAACGAAACAACGAAACAGCGAAACAACGAAACAACGAAACAACGAAACAACGAAACAACGAAACAACGAAACAACGAAACAACGAAACAACGAAACAACGAAACAACGAAACAACGAAACAACGAAACAACGAAACAACGAAACAACGAAACAACGAACCAACGAACCAACGAACCAACGAACCAACGAACCAACGAACCTTCGAACCAACGAACCAACGATCCAACGAACCAACGAACCAACGAACCAACGAACCAACGAACCAACGAACCAACGAACCAACGAACCAACGAACCAACGAACCAACGATCCAACGATCCAACGAACAAACGAACCAACGAAACAACGAAACAACGAAACAACGAAACAACGAAACAACGAACCAACGAACCAACGAACCAACGAACCAACGAACCAACGAACCAACGAACCAACGAACCAACGAACCAACGAACCAACGAACCAACGAACCAACGAACCAACGAACCAACGAACCAACGAACCAACGAAACAACGAAACAACGAAACAACGAAACAACGAAACAACGAAACAACGAAACAACGAAACAACGAAACAACGAAACAACGAAACAACGAACCAACGAACCAACGAACCAACGAACAAACGAACAAACGAACCAACGAACCAACGAACCGACGAACCAACGAACCAACGATCCAACGAAGCAACGAACCAACGAACCTTCGAACCAACGATCCAACGAACCAACGAACCAACGAACCAACGAAACAACGAACCAACGAACCTTCGAACCAACGAACCAACGATCCAACGAAACAACGAAACAACGAAACAACGAAACAACGAAACAACGAAACAACGAAACAACGAAACAACGAAACAACGAAACAACGAAACAACGAAACAACGAAACAACGAAACAACGAAACAACGAAACAACGAAACAACGAAACAACGAAACAACGAAACAACGAAACAACGAAACAACGAAACAACGAAACAACGAAACAACGAAACAACGAAACAACGAAACAACGAAACAACGAAACAACGAAACAACGAAACAACGAAACAACGAAACAACGAAACAACGAAACAACGAAACAACGAAACAACGAAACAAGGAAACAACGAAACAACGAAACAACGAAACAACGAAACAACGAAACAACGAAACAACGAAACAACGAAACAACGAAACAACGAAACAACGAAACAACGAAACAACGAAACAACGAAACAACGAAACAACGAAACAACGAAACAACGAAACAACGAAACAACGAAACAACGAAACAACGAAACAACGAAACAACGAAACAACGAAACAACGAAACAACGAAACAACGAAACAACGAAACAACGAAACAACGAAACAACGAAACAACGAAACAACGAAACAACGAAACAACGAAACAACGAAACAACGAAACAACGAAACAACGAAACAACGAAACAACGAAACAACGAAACAACGAAACAACGAAACAACGAAACAACGAAACAACGAAACAACGAAACAACGAAACAACGAAACAACGAAACAACGAAACAACGAAACAACGAAACAACGAACCAACGAACAAAAGAACAAACGAACAAACGAACAAACGAACAAACGAACAAAGAGACAAAGAGACAAAGAAACAAAAGAACCAACGAAACATCGAAACAAGGAAACAACGAAACAAGGAAACAAGGAAACAAGGAAACAAGGAAACAACGAAACAACGAAACAACGAAACAACGAAACAACGAAACAACGAAACAACGAACCAACGAACCAACGAACCAACGAACCAACGAACCAACGAACCAACGAACCAACGAACCAACGAACCAACGAACCAACGAACCAACGAACCAACGAACCAGCGAACCAACGAACCAACGAACCAACGAACCAACGAACCAACGAACAAACGAACAAACGAACAAACGAACAAACGAACAAACGAACCAACGAACCAACGAACAAACGAGCAAACGAGCAAACGAGCAAACGAGCAAACGAGCAAACGAACAAACGAACAAACGAACAAACGAACAAACGAACCAACGAACCAACGAACCAACGAACCAACGAACCAACGAACCAACGAACCAACGAACCAACGAACCAACGAACCAACGAACCAACGAACCAACGAACCAACGAAACAACGAAACAACGAAACAACGAAACAACGAAACAACGAAACAACGAAACAACGAAACAACGAAACAACGAAACAACGAAACAACGAAACAACGAAACAACGAAACAACGAACCAACGAACCAACGAACAAACGAACAAAAGAACAAACGAACAAACGAACAAACGAACAAACGAACAAAGAGACAAAGAGACAAAGAAACAAAAGAACCAACGAAACATCGAAACAACGAAACAACGAAACAACGAACCAACGAAACAACGAAACAACGAAACAACGAAACAACGAAACAACGAAACAACGAAACAACGAAACAACGAAACAACGAAACAACGAAACAACGAAACAACGAAACAACGAAACAACGAAACAACGAAACAACGAAACAACGAAACAACGAAACAACGAAACAACGAAACAACGATACAACGAAACAACGAAACAACGAAACAACGAAACAACGAAACAACGAAACAACGAAACAACGAAACAACGAAACAACGAAACAACGAAACAACGAAACAACGAAACAACGAAACAACGAAACAACGAAACAACGAAACAACGAAACAACGAAACAACGAAACAACGAAACAACGAAACAACGAAACAACGAAACAACGAAACAACGAAACAACGAAACAACGAAACAACGAAACAACGAAACAACGAAACAACGAAACAACGAAACAACGAAACAACGAAACAACGAAACAAGGAAACAACGAAACAAGGAAACAACGAAACAACGAAACAACGAAACAACGAAACAAGGAAACAACGAAACAAGGAAACAAGGAAACAAGGAAACAAGGAAACAAGGAAACAACGAAACAACGAAACAACGAAACAACGAAACAACGAAACAACGAAACAACGAAACAACGAAACAACGAAACAACGAAACAACGAAACAACGAACCAACGAACCAACGAACCAACGAACCAACGAACCAACGAACCAACGAACCAACGAACCAACGAACCAACGAACCAACGAACCAACGAACCAACGAACCAACGAACAAACGAACAAACGAACAAACGAACAAACGAACAAACGAACCAACGAACCAACGAACCAACGAACCAACGAACCAACGAACCAACGAACCAACGAACCAACGATCCAACGAACAAACGAACCAACGAACAAACGAACAAACGAACAAACGAACAAACGAACAAACGAACAAACGAACAAACGAACAAACGAACAAACGAACAAACGAACAAACGAACAAACGAACAAACGAACAAACGAACAAACGAACAAACGAACAAACGAACAAACGAACAAACGAACAAACGAACAAACGAACAAACGAACAAACGAACAAACGAACAAACGAACAAACGAACAAACGAACAAACGAACAAACGAACAAACGAACAAACGAACAAACGAACAAACGAACAAACGAACAAACGAACAAACGAACAAACGAACAAACGAACAAACGAACAAACGAACAAACGAACAAACGAACAAACGAACAAACGAACAAACGAACAAACGAACCAACGAACAAACGAGCAAACGAGCAAACGAGCAAACGAGCAAACGAACAAACGAACAAACGAACAAACGAACAAACGAACAAACGAACAAACGAACAAACGAACAAACGAACAAACGAACAAACGAACAAACGAACAAACGAACAAACGAACAAAAGAACAAAAGAACAAAAGAACAAACGAACCAACGAACCAACGAACCAACGAACCAACGAACCAACGAACCAACGAACCAACGAACCAACGAACCAACGAACCAACGAACCAACGAACCAACGAACCAACGAACCAACGAACCAACGAACCAACGAACCAACGAACCAACGAACCAACGAACCAAGGAACCAACGAACCAACGAACCAACGAACAAACGAACAAAAGAACAAACGAACAAACGAACAAACGAACAAAGAGACAAGGAAACAAAAGAACCAACGAACAAACGAACAAAGAGACAAAGAAACAAACGAAACAACGAAACAACGAAACAACGAAACAACGAAACAACGAAACAACGAAACAACGAAACAACGAAACAACGAAACAACGAAACAACGAAACAACGAAACAACGAAACAACGAAACAACGAAACAACGAAACAACGAAACAACGAAACAACGAAACAACGAAACAACGAAACAACGAAACAACGAAACAACGAAACAAAGAAACAACGAAACAACGAAACGACGAAACGACGAAACAACGAAACAACGAAACAACGAAACAACGAAACAACGAAACAACGAAACAACGAAACAACGAAACAACGAAACAACGAAACAACGAAACAACGAAACAACGAAACAACGAAACAACGAAACAACGAAACAACGAAACAACGAAACAACGAAACAACGAAACAACGAAACAACGAAACAACGAAACAGCGAAACAGCGAAACAACGAAACAACGAAACAACGAAACAACGAACCAACGAACCAACGAACGAACCAACGAACCAACGAACAAACGAACAAACGAACAAACGAAAAAACGAACAAACGAACAAACGAACAAACGAACAAGCGAACAAGCGAACAAGCGAACAAACGAACAAACGAACAAACGAACAAACGAACAAAGAGACAAAGAAACAAACGAAACAACGAAACAACGAAACAACGAAACAACGAAACAACGAAACAACGAAACAACGAAACAACGAAACAACGAAACAACGAAACAACGAAACAAGGAAACAACGAAACAACGAAACAAAGAAACAACGAAACAACGAAACACCGAAACAGCGAAACAACGAAACAACGAAACAACGAAACAACGAAACAACGAAACAACGAAACAACGAAACAACGAAACAACGAAACAACGAAACAACGAAACAACGAAACAACGAAACAACGAAACAACGAACCAACGAACCAACGAACCAACGAACCAACGAACCAACGAACCAACGAACCTTCGAACCAACGAACCAACGATCCAACGAACCAACGAACCAACGAACCAACGAACCAACGAACCAACGAACCAACGAACCAACGAACCAACGAACCAACGATCCAACGATCCAACGAACAAACGAACCAACGAAACAACGAAACAACGAAACAACGAAACAACGAACCAACGAACCAACGAACCAACGAACCAACGAACCAACGAACCAACGAACCAACGAACCAACGAACCAACGAACCAACGAACCAACGAACCAACGAAACAACGAAACAACGAAACAACGAAACAACGAAACAACGAAACAACGAAACAACGAAACAACGAAACAACGAAACAACGAAACAACGAAACAACGAAACAACGAAACAACGAACCAACGAACCAACGAACCAACGAACCAACGAACCAACGAACCAACGAACCAACGAACCAACGAACCAACGAAACAACGAAACAACGAAACAACGAAACAACGAACCAACGAACCAACGAACCAACGAACAAACGAACAAACGAACAAACGAACAAACAAACCAACGAACCAACGAACCGACGAACCAACGAACCAACGATCCAACGAAGCAAGGAACCAACGAACCTTCGAACCAACGATCCAACGAACCAACGAACCAACGAACCAACGAACCAACGAACCAACGAACCTTCGAACCAACGAACCAACGATCCAACGAACCAACGAACCAACGAACCAACGAACCAACGAACCAACGAACCAACGAACCAACGATCCAACGATCCAACGAACAAACGAACCAACGAACAAACGAACAAACGAACAAACGAACAAACGAACAAACGAACAAACGAACAAACGAACAAACGAACAAACGAACAAACGAACAAACGAACAAACGAACAAACGAACAAACGAACAAACGAACAAACGAACAAACGAACAAACGAACAAACGAACAAACGAACAAACG
This sequence comes from Andrena cerasifolii, assembly GCF_050908995.1. Taxonomy (NCBI): domain Eukaryota; kingdom Metazoa; phylum Arthropoda; class Insecta; order Hymenoptera; family Andrenidae; genus Andrena; species Andrena cerasifolii. Next base: position 10,910 of record NW_027486769.1, on the reverse strand, counting down.
AACAAACGAACAAACGAACAAACGAACAAACGAACAAACGAACAAACGAACCAACGAACCAACGAACAAACGAGCAAACGAGCAAACGAACCAACGAACCAACGAACCAACGAACCAACGAACCAACGAACCAACGAACCAACGAACCAAGGAACCAACGAACCAACGAACCAACGAACCAACGAACCAACGTACAAACGAACAAAAGAACAAACGAACAAACGAACAAACGAACAAAGAGACAAGGAAACAAAAGAACCAACGAAACAACGAAACAACGAAACAACGAAACAACGAAACAACGAAACAACGAAACAACGAAACAACGAAACAACGAAACAACGAAACAACGAATCAACGAAACAACGAAACAACGAAACAACGAAACAACGAAACAACGAAACAACGAAACAACGAAACAACGAAACAACGAAACAACGAAACAACGAAACAACGAAACAACGAAACAACGAAACAACGAAACAACGAAACAACGAAACAACGAAACAACGAAACAACGAAACAACGAAACAACGAAACAACGAAACAACGAAACAACGAAACAACGAAACAACGAAACAACGAAACAACGAAACAACGAAACAACGAAACTACGAAACAACGAAACAACGAAACAACGAAACAACGAAACAACGAAACAACGAAACAACGAAACAACGAAACAACGAAACAACGAAACAACGAAACAACGAAACAACGAAACAACGAAACAACGAAACAACGAAACAACGAAACAACGAAACAACGAAACAACGAAACAACGAAACAACGAAACAACGAAACAACGAAACAACGAAACAACGAAACAACGAAACAACGAAACAACGAAACAACGAAACAACGAAACAACGAAACAACGAAACAACGAAACAGCGAAACAACGAAACAACGAAACAACGAAACAACGAAACAACGAACCAACGAACCAACGAACCAAAGAACAAACGAACAAACGAACAAACGAACAAACGAACAAACGAAAAAACGAACAAACGAACAAACGAACAAACGAACAAGCGAACAAACGAACAAAGAGACAAAGAAACAAACGAAACAACGAAACAAAGAAACAACGAAACAACGAAACAACGAAACAACGAAACAACGAAACAACGAAACAACGAAACAACGAAACAACGAAACAACGAAACAACGAAACAACGAAACAACGAAACAACGAAACAACGAAACAACGAAACAACGAAACAACGAAACAACCAAACAACGAAACAACGATACAACGAAACAACGAAACAACGAAACAACGAAACAACGAAACAAAGAAACAACGAAACAACGAAACAACGAAACAACGAAACAACGAAACAACGAAACAACGAAACAACGAAACAACGAAACAGCGAAACAACGAAACAACGAAACAACGAAACAACGAAACAACCAAACAACGAAACAACGAACCAAGGAACCAACGAACAAACGAACAAACGAACAAACGAACAAACGAACAAACGAACAAACGAACAAACGAACAAACGAACAAACGAACAAACGAACAAACGAACAAACGAACAAACGAACAAACGAACAAACGAACAAACGAACAAACGAACAAACGAACAAACGAACAAACGAACAAACGAACAAACGAACCAACGAGCAAACGAGCAAACGAGCAAACGAACAAACGAACAAACGAACAAACGAACAAACGAACAAACGAACAAACGAACAAACGAACAAACGAACAAACGAACAAACGAACAAAAGAACAAAAGAACAAACGAACAAACGAACAAACGAACCAACGAACCAACGAACCAACGAACCAACGAACCAACGAACCAACGAACCAACGAACCAACGAACCAACGAACCAACGAACCAACGAACCAACGAACAAACGAACAAAAGAACAAACGAACAAACGAACAAACGAACAAAGAGACAAGGAAACAAAAGAACCAACGAAACAAAGAAACAACGAAACAACGAAACAACGAAACAACGAAACAACGAAACAACGAAACAACGAAACAACGAAACAACGAAACAACGAAACAACGAAACAACGAAACAACGAAACAACGAAACAACGAAACAACGAAACAACGAAACAACGAAACAACGAAACAACGAAACAACGAAACAACGAAACAACGAAACAACGAAACAACGAAACAACGAAACAACGAAACAACGAAACAACGAAACAACGAAACAACGAAACAACGAAACAACGAAACAACGAAACAACGAAACAACGAAACAACGAAACAACGAAACAACGAAACAACGAAACAACGAAACAACGAAACAACGAAACAACGAAACAACGAAACAACGAAACAACGAAACAACGAAACAACGAAACAACGAAACAACGAAACAACGAAACAACGAAACAACGAAACAACGAAACAACGAAACAACGAAACAACGAAACAACGAAACAACGAAACAACGAAACAACGAAACAACGAAACAACGAAACAACGAAACAACGAAACAACGAAACAACGAAACAACGAAACAACGAAACAACGAAACAACGAAACAACGAAACAACGAAACAACGAAACAACGAAACAACGAAACAACGAAACAACGAAACAACGAAACAACGAAACAACGAAACAACGAAACAACGAAACAACGAAACAACGAAACAACGAAACAACGAAACAACGAAACAACGAAACAACGAAACAACGAAACAACGAAACAACGAAACAACGAAACAACGAAACAACGAAACAACGAAACAACGAAACAACGAAACAACGAAACAACGAAACAACGAAACAACGAAACAACGAAACAACGAAACAACGAAACAACGAAACAACGAAACAACGAAACAACGAAACAACGAAACAACGAAACAACGAAACAGCGAAACAGCGAAACAACGAAACAACGAAACAACGAAACAACGAAACAACGAAACAACGAAACAACGAACAAACGAACAAACGAACAAACGAACAAAAGAACAAAAGAACAAACGAACAAACGAACAAACGAACAAACGAACCAACGAACCAACGAACCAACGAACCAACGAACCAACGAACCAACGAACCAACGAACCAACGAACCAACGAACCAACGAACCAACGAACCAACGAACCAACGAACCAACGAACCAACGAACCAACGAACCAACGAACCAACGAACCAACGAACCAACGAACCAAGGAAACAACGAACCAACGAACCAACGAACCAACGAACCAACGAACAAACGAACAAAAGAACAAACGAACAAACTTACAAACGAACAAAGAGACAAGGAAACAAAAGAACTAACGAAACAACGAAACAACGAAACAACGAAACAACGAAACAACGAAACAACGAAACAACGAAACAACGAAACAACGAAACAACGAAACAACGAAACAACGAAACAACGAAACAACGAAACAACGAAACAACGAAACAACGAAACAACGAAACAACGAAACAACGAAACAACGAAACAACGAAACAACGAAACAACGAAACAACGAAACAACGAAACAACGAAACAACGAAACAACGAAACAACGAAACAACGAAACAACGAAACAACGAAACAACGAAACAACGAAACAACGAAACAACGAAACAACGAAACAACGAAACAACGAAACAACGAAACAACGAAACAACGAAACAACGAAACAACGAAACAACGAAACAACGAAACAACGAAACAACGAAACAACGAATCAACGAAACAACGAAACAACGAAACAACGAAACAACGAAACAACGAAACAACGAAACAACGAAACAACGAAACAACGAAACAACGAAACAACGAAACAACGAAACAACGACAACGAAACAACGAAACAACGAAACAACGAAACAACGAAACAACGAACCAACGAACCAACGAACCAACGAAACAACGAACCAACGAACCAACGAACCAACGAACCAACGAACCAACGAACAAACGAAAACGGACAAACGAACAAACGAACAACGAACAAACGAACAAACGAACAAACGAACAAAAGAACAAACGAACAAACGAACAAACGAACAAACGAACAAACGAACAAACGAACAAACGAACAAACGAACAAACGAACAAACGAACAAAACGAACAAACGAACAAACGAACAAACGAACAAACGAACAAACGAACAAACGAACAAACGAACAAACGAACAAACGAACAAGCGACAAGCGAACGGAAAAGAACAACGAAAAAGAACAACGAAACAACGAAACAACGAAACAACGAAACAACGAAACAACGAAACAACGAACCTTCGAACCAACGATCCAACGAACCAACGAACCAACGAACCAACGAACCAACGATCCAACGAACCAACGAACCAACGAACCAACGAACCAACGAACCAACGAACCAACGAACCAACGAACCTTCGAACCAACGAACCAACGATCCAACGAACCAACGAACCAACGAACCAACGAACCAACGAACCAACGAACCAACGAACCAACGAACCAACGAACCAACGAACAACGAACCAACGAACCAACGAACCAACGAACCAACGAACAAAGGAACAAACGAACAAACGAATAAACGAACATACGAACAAACGAAGAAACGAACAAACAAACAAACGAACAAACGAACAAACGAACAAACGAACAAACGAACAAACGAACAAACGAACAAACGAACAAACGAACAAACGAACAAACGAACCAACGAATCAACGAAAAAACGAGCAAACGAGCAAACGAACAAACGAACAAACGAACAAACGAACAAACGAACAAACGAACAAACGAACAAAAGAACAAAAGACAAACGAACAAACGAACAAACGAACCAACGAACCAACGAACCAACGAACCAACGAACCAACGAACCAACGAACCAACGAACCAACGAACCAACGAACCAACGAACCAACGAACCAACGAACCAACGAACCAACGAACCAAGGAAACAACGAACCAACGAACCAACGAACCAACGAACAAACGAACAAAAGAACAAACGAACAAACTTACAAACGAACAAAGAGACAAGGAAACAAAAGAACCAACGAAACAAACGAAACAACGAAACAACGAAACAACGAAACAACGAAACAGCGAAACAGCGAAACAACGAAACAACGAAACAACGAAACAACGAAACAACGAAACAACGAAACAACGAAACAACGAAACAACGAAACAACGAAACAACGAAACAACGAAACAACGAAACAACGAAACAACGAAACAACGAAACAACGAAACAACGAAACAACGAAACAACGAAACAACGAAACAACGAAACAACGAAACAACGAAACAACGAAACAACGAAACAACGAAACAACGAAACAACGAAACAACGAAACAACGAAACAACGAAACAACGAAACAACGAAACAACGAAACAACGAAACAACGAAACAACGAAACAACGAAACAACGAAACAACGAAACAACGAACCAACGAAACAAACGAAACAAACGAAACAACGAAACAACGAAACAGCGAAACAGCGAAACAGCGAAACAGCGAAACAACGAAACAACGAAACAACGAAACAACGAAACAACGAAACAACGAAACAACGAAACAACGAAACAACGAAACAACGAAACAAACGAAACAACGAAACAAACGAACCAACGAACCAACGAACCAACGAACCAACGAACCAACGAACCAACGAACCAACGAACCAACGAACCAACGAACCAACGAACCAACGAACCAACGAACCAACAACGAACCAACGAACCAACGAACCAACGAACCAACGAACCAACGAACCAACGAACCAACGAACCAACGAACAACGAACCAACGAAACCAACGAACCAACGAACCAACGAACCAACGAACCAACGAACCAACGAACCAACGAAACAACGAACCAACGAACCAACGAACCAACGAAACAACGAAACAACGAACCAACGAACAAACGAACAAACGAACAAACGAACAAACGAACAAACGAAAAAACGAACAAACGAACAAACGAACAAACGAACAAACGAACAAACGAACAAACGAAAAACGAAAAAACGAACAAACGAACAAACGAACAAACGAACAAACGAACAAACGAACAAACGAACAAACGAACAAACGAACAAACGAACAAGCGAACAAACGAACAAACGAACAAACGAACAAACGAACAAACGAACAAACGAACAAACGAACAAACGAACAAACGAACAAAGAGACAAAGAAACAAACGAAACAACGAAACAACGAAACAACGAAACAAACGAAACAACGAAACAACGAAACAACGAAACAACGAAACAACGAAACAACGAAACAACGAAACAACGAAACAACGAAACAAACGAAACAACGAAACAACGAAACAACGAAACAACGAAACAACGAAACAACGAAACAACGAAACAACGAAACAACGAAACAACGAAACAACGAAACAACGAAACAACGAAACAACGAAACAACGAACAACGAAACAACGAAACAACGAAACAACGAAACAACGAAACAACGAAACAACGAAACAACGAAACAACGAAACAAACGAAACAACGAAACAACGAAACAACGAAACAACGAAACAACGAAACAACGAAACAACGAAACAACGAAACAACGAAACAACGAAACAACGAAACAACGAAACAACGAAACAACGAAACAACGAAACAACGAAACAACGAAACAACGAAACAACGAAACAACGAAACAACGAAACAACGAAACAACGAAACAGCGAAACAACGAAACAACGAAACAACGAAACAACGAAACAACGAAACAACGAAACAACGAAAACAACGAAACAACGAAACAACGAAACAACGAAACAACGAAACAACGAAACAACGAACCAACGAACCAACGAACCAACGAACCAACGAACCAACGAACCAACGAACCAACGAACCAACGAACCAACGAACCAACGAACCAACGAACCAACGAACCAACGAACCAACGAACCAACGAACCAACGAACCAACGAACCAACGAACCAACGAACCAACGAACCAACGAAACAACGAAACAACGAACCAACGAACCAACGAACCAACGAACAAACGAACAAACGAGCAAACGAACAAACGAACAAACGAACAAACGAACAAACGAACAAACGAACAAACGAAAAAACGAACAAACGAACAAACGAACAAACGAACAAACGAACAAACGAACAAACGAACAAACGAACAAACGAACAAACGAACAAGCGAACAAACGAACAAAGAGACAAAGAAACAAACGAAACAAACGAAACAACGAAACAACGAAACAACGAAACAACGAAACAACGAAACAACGAAACAACGAAACAACGAAACAACGAAACAACGAAACAACGAAACAACGAAACAACGAAACAACGAAACAACGAAACAACGAAACAACGAAACAACGAAACAACGAAACAACGAAACAACGAAACAACGAAAACAACGAACAACGAAACAACGAAACAACGAAACAACGAAACAACGAAACAACGAAACAACGAAACAACGAAACAACGAAACAACGAAACAACGAAACAACGAAACAACGAAACAACGAAACAACGAAACAACGAAACAACGAAACAACGAAACAACGAAACAACGAAACAAGAAACAACGAAACAACGAAACAACGAAACAACGAAACAACGAAACAACGAAACAACGAAACAACGAAACAACGAAACAACGAAACAACGAAACAACGAAACAACGAACCAAGGAACCAACGAACCAACGAACCAACGGACCAACGAACCAACGAACCAACGAACCAACGAACCAACGAACCAACGAACCAACGAACCAACGAACCAACGAACCAACGAACCAACGAACCAACGAACCACGAACCAACGAACCAAAGAACCAACGAACCAACGAACCAACGAACCAACGAACCAACGAAACAACGAAACAACGAAACAACGAAACAACGAAACAACGAAACAACGAAACAACGAAACAACGAAACAACGAAACAACGAAACAACGAACCAACGAAACAGCGAAACAAACGAAACAACGAAACAACGAAACAACGAAACAACGAACCAACGAAACAACGAACCAAACGAACCAACGAACCAACGAACAAACGAACTAACGAACCAACGAACCTTCGAACCAACGAACACGAACCAACCGAACCAACGAACCAACGAACCAACGAACCAACGAACCAACGAACCAACGAAACCAACGAACCAACGAACCAAACGAACAAACGAACAAACGAACAAACGAACAAACGAACAAACGAACAAAACGAACAAACGAACAAACGAACAAACGGAACAAACGAACAAACGAACAAACGAACAAACGAACAAACGAACAAACGAACAAACGAACAAACGAACAAACGAACAAACGAACAAACGAACAAACGAACAAACGAACAACGAACATACGAACAAACGAACAAACGAACAAACGAACAAACGAACCAACGAGCAAACGAACAAACGAACAAACGAACAAACGAACAAACGAACAAACGAACAAACGAACAAACGAACAAACGAACAAACGAACAAACGAACAAACGAACAAACGAACAAACGAACAAACGAACAAACGAAAAAAAGAACAAAAGAACAAACGAACAAACGAACAAACGAACCAAACGAACCAACGAACCAACGAACCAACGAACCAACGAACCAACGAACCAACGAACCAACGAACAAACGAACAAACGAACAAAAGAACAAACGAACAAAGAGACAAGGAAACAACGAACCAACGAACCAACGAACCAACGAACCAACGAAACCAACGAACCAACGAACCAACGAACCAACGAACCAAGGAAACAACGAACCAACGAACCAACGAACCAACGAACAAACGAACAAAAGAACAAACGAACAAACTTACAAACGAACAAAAGAGACAAGGAAACAAAAGAACCAACGAACCAACGAACCAACGAACCAACGAACCAACGAACCAACGAACCAACGAACCAACGAACCAACGAACCAAGGAAACCACGAACCAACGAACCAACGAACCAACGAACAAACGAACAAAAGAACAAACGAACAAACTTACAAACGAACAAAGAGACAAGGAAACAAAAGAACCAACGAAATAACGAAACAACGAAACAACGAAACAACGAAACAACGAAACAACGAAACAACGAAACAACGAAACAAACGAAACAACGAAACAAAGAAACAAAGAAACAACGAAACAACGAAACAACGAAACAAACGAAACAACGAAACAACGAAACAACGAAACAACGAAACAACGAAACAACGAAACAACGAAACAACGAAACAACGAAACAACGAAACAACGAAACAACGAAACAACGAAACAACGAAACAACGAAACAACGAAACAACGAAACAACGAAACAACGAAACAACGAAACAACGAAACAACGAAACAACGAAACAACGAAACAACGAAACAACGAAACAACGAAACAACGAAACAACGAAACAACGAAACAACGAAACAACGAAACAACGAAACAACGAAACAACGAAACAACGAAACAACGAAACAACGAACCAACGAACCAACGAACCAACGAAACAACGAAACAACGAACCAACGAACCAACGAACCAACGAACAAACGGACAAACGGACAAACGAACAAACGAACAAACGAACAAACGAACAAGCGAACAAACGAACAAAGAGACAAAGAAACAAACGAAACAACGAAACAACGAAACAACGAAACAACGAAACAACGAAACAACGAAACAACGAAACAACGAAACAACGAAACAACGAAACAACGAAACAACGAAACAACGAAACAACGAAACAACGAAACAACGAAACAACGAAACAACGATACAACGAAACAACGATACAACGAAACAACGAAACAACGAAACAACGAAACAAAGAAACAACGAAACAACGAAACAGCGAAACAACGAAACAACGAAACAACGAAACAACGAAACAACGAAACAACGAACCAAGGAACCAACGAACCAACGAACCAACGAAACAACGAAACAACGAAACAACGAAACAACGAAACAACGAAACAACGAAACAACGAAACAACGAAACAACGAAACAACGAAACAACGAAACAACGAAACAACGAAACAACGAACCAACGAAACAACGAAACAACGAAACAACGAAACCAACGAAACAACGAAACAACGAAACAACGAAACAACGAAACAACGAAACAACGAAACAACGAAACAACGAAACAACGAAACAACGAAACAACGAAACAACGAAACAACGAAACAACGAAACAACGAAACAACGAAACAACGAAACAACGAAACAACGAACCAACGAACCAACGAAACAGCGAAACAACGAAACAACGAAACAACGAAACAACGAAACAACGAACCAACGAAACAACGAACCAACGAACCAACGAACCAACGAACAAACGAACTAACGAACCAACGAACCTTCGAACCAACGAACCAACGATCCAACGAACCAACGAACCAACGAACCAACGAACCAACGAACCAACGAACCAACGAACCAACGATCAAACGAACAAACGAACCAACGAACAAACGAACAAACGTACAAAACGAACCACGACAACGAACAAACGAACAAAAGAACAAACGAACAAAGAGACAAGGAAACAAACGAACCAACGAACCAACGAACCAACGAACCAACGAACCAACGAACCAACGAACCAACGAACCAAGGAAACAACGAACCAACGAACCAACGAACCAACGAACAAACGAACAAAAGAACAAACGAACAAACTTACAAACGAACAAAGAGACAAGGAAACAAAAGAACCAACGAACCAACGAACCAACGAACCAAACGAACCAACGAACCAACGAACCAACGAACCAACGAACCAACGAACCAACGAACCAAGGAAACCACGAACCAACGAACCAACGAACCAACGAACAAACGAACAAAAGAACAAACGAACAAACTTACAAACGAACAAAGAGACAAGGAAACAAAAGAACCAA
>NW_027486768.1:0-20193 GCF_050908995.1 Andrena cerasifolii | reverse complement strand
TTTTTTAATTTTTTAAAAAATTTATTTGCCTTATTTTTATTTAAATTTTTAAAAAAAAATTAATTTTTTTCTTAAAAATTTGTTTCAATTTTTATAACAAAATTAAAAAAAAATTATTTATTTTTTAATTTTTTTTCTATATTTTTTAATTTTTAATTTTTTTAATTTTTAATTTTTTTTTATTATTTTTTTAATTTTTGAAAATTTTTCTAGAATTTTTTTTAATTTTTTTAAAAGTATTATTTTTTTATTTCAAAAATGTTTTTTAATTTTTTTAATTTTTTCAATTTTTTAATTTTTTTTTTAAATTTTCTTATAATTTTTTTTTAATTTTAAAAATTTTTTTAATTTTTTAAATTTTTTTAAATTTTTTAAAAAATTTCTTTGCTTTATTTTTAATTAAATTTTTTAGAAAATTAAATTTTTTTTGTTTTTTTTAATGTTTTTTAATTTTTTTAATTTTTTCAAATTTTTAAATTTTTTTTTAATTTTTGAAAATTTTTTAAAAAATTTTTTTTAATTTTTAAAATTTTTTTAAATTTTTTAAAAAATTTCTTTGCTTTATTTTTAATTAAATTTTTTAGAAAATTAAATTTTTTTTTAAATTTGTTTCAATTTTTTAAGAAAATTAAAAAATTTATTTATTTTTTAATTTTTTTCTATATTTTTTAATTTTTTTAATTTAAAATTTTTTTTGTTTTTTTTTAATGTTTTTTAATTTTTTAATTTTTTCAAATTTTTAAATTTTTTTTAATTTTTAAATTTTTTTTTAAATTTTTAATTTTTTTTTATTTTTAATTTTTTTTTAATTTTTTTTTAATTTTTGAAAATTTTCTTAAAACTTTTTTTTTAATTTTTTAAACAAATTTTTTTAATTTTTTAAAATTTTTTTAAATTTTTATGTTTTTTTAATTTTTTTTTAATTTTTAAAATTTTCTTAAAACTTTTTTTAATTTTTTAAACAAAATTTTTTAATTTTTTTAAAATTTTTTAAAAAATTTTTTAAAATTATTTAAAATTTTTTTTAAAATTATAATTTTCTTATTTAAAAAAATGTTTTTTAATTTTTTTTTCTTTTATTTTAATTTTTTAACTTTTTCAATTTTTAAAATTTTTTTTTAATTTTTTTTTAAATTTTTTTCTTTTATTTTAATTTTTTTAATTTTTTTTAATATTTTAAATTTTCTTTTATTTTTTTGAATTTTTGAAAATTTTTCTAAATTTTTGTTTAATTTTTTTAAAAGTATTATTTTTTATTTCAAAAATGTTTTTTATTTTTTTTTAATTTCTTCAAATTTTTAAATTTTTTTTTAAATTTTCTTATAATTTTTTTTAATTTTTGAAAATTCTTAAAACATTTTTTTAATTTTTTAAACAAATTTTTTTAATTTTTTAAATTTTTTTTCTCAAATTTTTAAAAATATTTATTTTTTTTAAATTATAATTTTTTTATTTCAAAAAATGTTTTTTAATTTTTTTTCTTTTATTTTAATTTTTTTAATTTTTTAATTTTTTTAAATTTTTTTAAAATTTTCTTATAATTTTTTTTTAATTTTAAAAATATTTTAAAAAAATTTTTTAATTTTTTTTAAATTTTTTAAAAATTTTTTAAAAATATTTTAAATTTTTTTTAAAATTATAATTTTTTTATTTAAAAAAATGTTTTTTAATTTTTTTCTTTTATTTTAATCTTTTAACTTTTTCAATTTTTAAAATTTTTTTTTATATTTTCTTATAATTTTTTTTAATTTTTAAAATTTTTTTAAATTTTTTTTTTAATTTTTGAAAATTTTTCCAAATTTTTTTTTTAATTTATTTAAAAGTATTATTTTTTTATTTCAAAAATGTTTTTTAATTTTTAAATTTTTTTTTAATTTTTATTTTTTTTATTTTTTTTTTAATTTTTAAAATTTTCTTAAAACTTTTTTTTTAATTTTTTAAACCAAATTTTTTAATTTTTTTGAAATGTTTTTAATTTTTAAAAAAATTTTTTTCTTTTATTTTAATTTTTTTAATTTTTTTTAATATTTTAAATTTTTTTTAAATTTTCTTTTATTTTTTTTTTAATTTTTGAAAATTTTTCTAAATTTTTGTTTAATTTTTTTAAAAGTATTATTTTTTTATTTCAAAAATGTTTTTTAATTTTTTTTAATTTCTTCAAATTTTTAAATTTTTTTTAAAATTTTCTTATAATTTTTTTTTAATTTTTAAAATTTTTTTTTAATTTAAAAATTTTTTTTTTAATTTTTAAATTTTTTTTATTTTTTTTTTAATTTTTGAAAATTTATCTAAATTTTTTTTAATTTTTTTAAAAGTATTATTTTTTTATTTAAAAAACGTTTTTAATTTTTTTTAATGTTTTCAAATTTTTTAATTTTTTTTAAATTTTCTTATATTTTTTTTTAATTTTTAAAATTTTTTTATTTTTTTTTTTTAATTTTTGAAAACTTTTCAAATTTTTTTTTTAATTTTTTTAAAATTATTATTTTTTTATTTCAAAAATGTTTTTAATTTTTTTAATTTTTCAAATTTTTAAATTATTTTTAAACTTTCTTATATTTTTTTAAACTTTCTTATATTTTTTTAAATTTTTTTAAAATTTTTTAAAATTTTTTTTTTAAATTTTTTTTTAATTTTTAAATTTTTTTTTTAACTTTAAAATTTTTTTTTAATTTTTAAAATTTTTTTTTAATTTTTAAATTTTTTTTTAATTTTTAAATTTTTTTTTATTTTTTTTTTTAATCTTTGAAAATTTTTCTAATTTTTTTTTAAATTTATTTAAAAGTATTGTTTTTTTATTTCAAAATTTTTTTTAAATTTTTTTAAATTTTCTTAATACTTTTTTTTTTAATTTTTTAAACAAAATTTTTTAATTTTTTTAAAAATTTTTTTTAATTTTTATTTTTTTTAATTTTTTTTTAATTTTTAAAATTTTCTTAAAACTTTTTTTTTAAATTTTTAATTTTTTTTTTAATTTTTTAAAAAATTTATTTGCCTTATTTTTATTTAAATTTTTTAAAAAAAATTAAATTTTTTCTTAAAAATTTGTTGCAATTTTTTTAACAAAATTAAAAAAAAATTATTTATTTTTTAATTTTTTTTCTATATTTTTTAATTTTTTATTTTTTTAATTTTTAATTTTTTTTAAAATTTTTAATTTTTTTTTAATTTTTAAATTTTTTTTAATTTTTTTTTTAATTTTTGAAAATTTTCTTAAAACTTTTTTTTTAATTTTTTAAACAAATTTTTTTAATTTTTAAATTTTTTTAAATTTTTTAAAAAATTTCTTTGCTTTATTTTTAATTAAATTTTTTAAAAAATTTCTTTGCTTTATTTTTAATTAAATTTTTTAGAAAATTAAAAAATTTATTTATTTTTTAATTTTTTTTCTATATTTTTTAATTTTTTTAATTTTTTTAATTTAAAATTTTTTTTGTTTTTTTTAAAATGTTTTTTAATTTTTTTTTAATTTTTTAAAATTTTAAAATTTTTTTTTAATTTTTAATTTTTTTTTTAAATTTTTAAATTTTCTTTAATTTTTAAATTTTTTTTTAATTTTTTTTTAATTTTTGAAAATTTCTTAAAACTTTTTTTTTAATTTTTTAAACAAATTTTTTTAATTTTTTAAACAAATTTTTTTAATTTTTTAAACAAATTTTTTTAATTTTTAAAATTTTACAAAATTTTTTAAAATTTTTTAAAAAATTTCTATGCTTTATTTTTATTTAAATTTTTTAAAAAATTAAAAATTTTTTTAAGTTTGTTTCAATTTTTTAACAAAATTAAAAAAAAAAATTATTTTTTAATTTTTTTTCTATACTGTTTAATCTTTTTAATTTTTTTAATTTTTAAAATTTTTTAATTTTTTTTTAATTTTTGAAAATTTTCTTAAAACTTTTTTTTTAATTTTTTAAACAAATTTTTTTAATTTTTTAAAATTTTTTAAAATTTTTATGTTTTTTAATTTTTTTTTAATTTTTAAAATTTTCTTAAAACTTTTTTTAATTTTTTAAACAAAATTTTTTAATTTTTTTAAAAATTTTTAAAAATTTTTTAAAATTATTTTAATTTTTTTTTAAAATTATAATTTTCTTATTTAAAAAATGTTTTTTAATTTTTTTTTCTTTTATTTTAATTTTTTTAACTTTTTCAATTTTTAAAATTTTTTTTAAATTTTTTTTTAAATTTTTTTCTTTTATTTTAATTTTTTTAATTTTTTTTAATATTTTAAATTTTCTTTTATTTTTTTTGAATTTTTAAAATTTTTAAAAATTTTTTTTTTAATTTTTGAAAATTTTTCTAAATTTTTTTTTGAATTTATTTAAAAGTATTATTTTTTTATTTCAAAAATGTTTTTTAATTTTTAAATTTTTTTTTTAATTTTCTTTTTTTTTTTATTTTTTTTTAATTTTTAAAATTTTTTAAAAAAATTTTTTTTAATTTTTTAAATTTTTTTAAATTTTTTAAAAAATTTCTTTGTTTTATTTTTAATTAAATTTTTTAAAAATTTCTTTGCTTTATTTTTAATTAAATTTTTTAGAAAATTAAAATTTTTTTTAAATTTGTTTCAATTTTTTAAGAAAATTAAAAAATTTATTTATTTTTTAATTTTTTTTCTATATTTTTTAATTTTTTAATTTTTTTAATTTAAAATTTTTTTTGTTTTTTTTTAATGTTTTTTAATTTTTTTTTAATTTTTTAAAATTTTAAAATTTTTTTTAATTTTTAATTTTTTTTTTAAATTTTTAAATTTTTTTTAATTTTTAAAATTTTTTTTAATTTTTTTTTTAATTTTTGAAAATTTTCTTAAAACTTTTTTTTTAATTTTTTAAACAAATTTTTTTAATTTTTTAAACAAATTTTTTTAATTTTTTAAAATTTTTTAAAATTTTTTAAAAAATTTCTATGCTTTATTTTTATTTAAATTTTTTAAAAATTTAAAAATTTTTTTAAGTTTGTTTCAATTTTTTAACAAAATTAAAAAAAAATTTATTTTTTAATTTTTTTTCTATACTGTTTAATCTTTTTAATTTTTTTAATTTTTAAAATTTTTTAATTTTTTTTTAATTTTTGAAAATTTTCTTAAAACTTTTTTTTTAATTTCTTAAACAAATTTTTTTAATTTTTTAAAATTTTTTAAAATTTTTATATTATTTTTTAATTTTTTTTAATTTTTAAAATTTTCTTAAAACTTTTTTTTAATTTTTTAAACAAAATTTTTTAATTTTTTTAAAATTTTTTTTTAATTTTTATTTTTTTTAATTTTTTTTTTAATTTTTAAAATTTTCTTAAAACTTTTTTTTTTAAATTTTTAATTTTTTTTTAATTTTTTAAAAAATTTATTTGCCTTATTTTTATTTAAATTTTTAAAAAAATTTTAAATTTTTTCTTAAAAATTTGTTTCAATTTTTTTAACAAAATTAAAAAAAAATTATTTATTTTTTAATTTTTTTTCTATATTTTTTAATTTTTAATTTTTTTTTATTTTTTTTTTAATTTTTGAAAATTTTTCTACAATTTTTTTTAATTTTTTTAAAAGTATTATTTTTTTATTTCAAAAATGTTTTTTAATTTTTTTAATTTTTTCAATTTTTTAAATTATTTTTTAAATTTTCTTGTAACTTTTTTTTAATTTTAAAAATTTTTTAAAAATTTTTTTTTTAATTTTTTAAAATTTTAAAATTTTTTTTTAATTTTTAATTTTTTTTTAAATTTTTAAATTTTTTTTAATTTTTAAAATTTTTTTAATTTTTTTTTTAATTTTTGAAAATTTTCTTAAAACTTTTTTTTTAATTTTTTAAACAAATTTTTTTAATTTTTTAAACAAATTTTTTAATTTTTTAAACAAATTTTTTTAATTTTTAAAATTTTTTAAAATTTTTTAAAAAATTTCTATGCTTTATTTTTATTTAAATTTTTTAAAAATTTAAAAATTTTTTTAAGTTTGTTTCAATTTTTTAACAAAATTAAAAAAAAATTTATTTTTTAATTTTTTTTCTATACTGTTTAATCTTTTTAATTTTTTTAATTTTTAAAATTTTTTAATTTTTTTTTAATTTTTGAAAATTTTCTTAAAACTTTTTTTTTAATTTCTTAAACAAATTTTTTTAATTTTTTAAAATTTTTTAAAATTTTTATATTATTTTTTAATTTTTTTTAATTTTAAAATTTTCTTAAAACTTTTTTTTAATTTTTTAAACAAAATTTTTTAATTTTTTTAAAATTTTTTTTAATTTTTATTTTTTTTTAATTTTTTTTTAATTTTTAAAATTTTCTTAAAACTTTTTTTTTAAATTTTTAATTTTTTTTTTAATTTTTTAAAAAATTTATTTGCCTTATTTTTATTTAAATTTTTAAAAAAAATTTAAATTTTTTCTTAAAAATTTGTTTCAATTTTTTTAACAAAATTAAAAAAAAATTATTTATTTTTTAATTTTTTTTCTATATTTTTTAATTTTTAATTTTTTTTATTTTTTTTTTTAATTTTTGAAAATTTTTCTAAAATTTTTTTTAATTTTTTTAAAAGTATTATTTTTTTATTTCAAAAATGTTTTTTAATTTTTTTAATTTTTTCAATTTTTTAAATTATTTTTTAAATTTTCTTGTAACTTTTTTTTAATTTTAAAAATTTTTAAAAAATTTTTTTTTAATTTTTTAAAATTTTAAAATTTTTTTTTAATTTTTAATTTTTTTTTAAATTTTTAAATTTTTTTTAATTTTTAAAATTTTTTTTAATTTTTTTTTTAATTTTTGAAAATTTTCTTAAAACTTTTTTTTTAATTTTTTAAACAAATTTTTTTAATTTTTTAAACAAATTTTTTTAATTTTTTAAACAAATTTTTTTAATTTTTTAAAATTTTTTAAAATTTTTTAAAAAATTTCTATGCTTTATTTTTATTTAAATTTTTTAAAAAATTAAAAATTTTTTTAAGTTTGTTTCAATTTTTTAACAAAATTAAAAAAAAATTTATTTTTTAATTTTTTTTCTATACTGTTTAATCTTTTTAATTTTTTTAATTTTTAAAATTTTTTAATTTTTTTTTAATTTTTGAAAATTTTCTTAAAACTTTTTTTTAATTTCTTAAACAAATTTTTTTAATTTTTTAAAATTTTTTAAAATTTTTATATTATTTTTTAATTTTTTTTAATTTTTAAAATTTTCTTAAAACTTTTTTTTAATTTTTTAAACAAAATTTTTTAATTTTTTTAAAATTTTTTTTTAATTTTTATTTTTTTTTAATTTTTTTTTTAATTTTTAAAATTTTCTTAAAACTTTTTTTTTTAAATTTTTAATTTTTTTTTTTAATTTTTTAAAAAATTTATTTGCCTTATTTTTATTTAAATTTTTAAAAAAATTTTAAATTTTTTCTTAAAAATTTGTTTCAATTTTTTTAACAAAATTAAAAAAAAATTATTTATTTTTTAATTTTTTTTCTATATTTTTTAATTTTTAATTTTTTTTTATTTTTTTTTTAATTTTTGAAAATTTTTCTAAAATTTTTTTTAATTTTTTTAAAAGTATTATTTTTTTATTTCAAAAATGTTTTTTAATTTTTTTAATTTTTTCAATTTTTTAAATTATTTTTTAAATTTTCTTGTAACTTTTTTTTAATTTTAAAAATTTTTTAAAAATTTTTTTTTTAATTTTTTAAATTTTAAAATTTTTTAAAAAATTTCTTTGCTTTATTTTTAATTAAATTTTTTAAAAAATTTCTTTGCTTTATTTTTAATTAAATTTTTTAGAAAATTAAAAAATTTATTTATTTTTTAATTTTTTTTCTATATTTTTTAATTTTTTTAATTTTTTTAATTTAAAATTTTTTTTTGTTTTTTTTTTAATGTTTTTTAATTTTTTTTTAATTTTTTAAAATTTTTAAATTTTTTTTTAATTTTTAATTTTTTTTAAAATTTTTAAATTTTTTTTTAATTTTTTAAAAATTATTATTTTTTTATTTCAAAAATGTTTTTAATTTTTTTTAATTTTTCAAATTTTTAAATTATTTTTAAACTTTCTTATATTTTTTTAAACTTTCTTATATTTTTTTAAATTTTTTTAAAATTTTTTAAAATTTTTTTTTAAAATTTTTTTTTAAATTTTTTTTTAAATTTTTATTTTAATTCTTTTTTAATTTTTAATTTTTTTTTAAATTATTTATATTCTTTTAATTTTTTTAATTTAAATTTTTTTTAATTTTTAAATTTTTTTTTAATTTTTAAATTTTTTTTAACTTTAAAATTTTTTTTTAATTTTTAAATTTTTTTTTTAATTTTTAAATTTTTTTTTAATTTTTAAATTTTTTTTCAATTTTTTTTTTAATTTTTGAAAATTTTTTTAAAACTTTTTTTTTAATTTTTTAAACAAATTTTTTTAATTTTTTAAACAAATTTTTTTAATTTTTTAAACAAATTTTTTTAATTTTTTTAAATTTTTTAAAATATTTTAAAAAATTTCTATGCTTTATTTTTATTTAAATTTTTTAAAAAATTAAAAAATTTTTTAAGTTTGTTTCAATTTTTTAACAAAATTAAAAAAAAAATTTATTTTTTAATTTTTTTTCTATACTGTTTAATCTTTTTAATTTTTTTAATTTTTAAAATTTTTTAATTTTTTTTTAATTTTTGAAAATTTTCTTAAAACTTTTTTTTAATTTTTTAAACAAAATTTTTTAATTTTTTTAAAAATTTTTAAAAATTTTTTAAAATTATTTAAAATTTTTTTTAAAATTATAATTTTTTTATTTAAAAAAATGTTTTTTAATTTTTTTTCTTTTATTTTAATTTTTTTAACTTTTTCAATATTTAAAATTTTTTTTAAATTTTTTTTAAAATTTTTTTACTTTTATTTTAATTTTTTAATTTTTTTTAATATTTTAAATTTTCTTTTATTTTTTTTGAATTTTTGAAAATTTTTCTAAATTTTTGTTTATTTTTTTAAAAGTATTATTTTTTTATTTCAAAAATGTTTTTTATTTTTTTTTAATTTCTTCAAATTTTTAAATTTTTTTTTAAATTTTCTTATAATTTTTTTTTAATTTTTGAAAATTTTCTTAAAACTTTTTTTTTAATTTTTTAAACAAATTTTTTTAATTTTTTAAAATTTTTTTCAAATTTTTTAAAATATTTTTTTTTTTTAAATTATAATTTTTTTATTTCAAAAAATGTTTTTTACTTTTTTTTCTTTTATTTTAATTTTTTTAACTTTTCCAAATTTTTAAATTTTTTTTTAATTTTTAAATTTTTTTTTAAATTTTTAAATTTTTTTTAATTTTTAAATTTTTTTTTAAATTTTTTTTAAAATTTTTTTTCTTTTATTTTAATTTTTTATTTTTTTTTAATATTTTAAATTTTCTTTTATTTTTTTTGAATTTTTGAAAATTTTTCTAAATTTTTGTTTAATTTTTTTAAAAGTATTATTTTTTTATTTCAAAAATGTTTTTTATTTTTTTTTAATTTCTTCAAATTTTTAAATTTTTTTTTAAATTTTCTTATAATTTTTTTTAATTTTTGAAAAATTTCTTAAAACTTTTTTTTTAATTTTTTAAACAAATTTTTTTAATTTTTTAAATTTTTTTTCAAATTTTTTAAAATATTTTTTTTTTTAACTTATAATTTTTTTATTTCAAAAAATGTTTTTTAATTTTTTTTCTTTTATTTTAATTTTTTTAATTTTTTTAATTTTTTCAATTTTTTTTAAATTTTCTTATAATTTTTTTTAATTTTTAAAATTTTAAAAAAAATTTTTTTTTAATTTTTTAAAATTTTTTAAAAAATTTCTATGCTTTATTTTTATTTAAATTTTTTAAAAAATTAAAAAAAATTTTTAAGTTTGTTTCAATTTTTTAACAAAATTAAAAAGAAATTATTTATTTTTTAATTTTTTTTTATTTTTTTTTAATTTTTGAAAATTTTTCTAAAATTGTTTTTAATTTTTTTAAAAGTATTATTTTTTTATTTCAAAAATGTTTTTAATTTTTTTTTAATTTTTTCAAATTTTTAATTTTTTTTAAAATTTTCTTATAATTTTTTTACATTTTTTTAAAAAAATTTTTTAAATTTTTTAAAAATTTTCTTTGCTTTATTTATATTTAAATTTTTTAAAGTTTTTAAAATTTTTTTTTTTAAAATTTGTTTCAATTTTTTAAGAAAATTAAAAAAAATTATTAATTTTTTAATTTTTTTAATTTTTAATTTTTTTTAAAATTATTTATATTTTTTAATTTTTTTAATTTTTTAAATTTTTTTTAATTTTTAAAATTTTTTTTTAATTTTTTTGAATTTTTTTTTTAAATTTTTAAATTTTTTTTTAAATTTTTAATATTTTTTTAAATTTTTTTTAAAATTATAATTTTCTTATTTCAAAAAATGTTTTTTAATTTTTTTTTAAATTTTTTTTCTTTTATTTTAATTTTTTATTTTTTTTTAATATTTTAAATTTTCTTTTATTTTTTTTGAATTTTTGAAAATTTTTCTAAATTTTTGTTTAATTTTTTTAAAAGTATTATTTTTTTATTTCAAAAAATGTTTTTTACTTTTTTTTCTTTTATTTTAATTTTTTCAACTTTTCCAAATTTTTAAATTTTCTTTTAATTTTTAAATTTTTTTTTAAATTTTTAAATTTTTTTTAATTTTTAAATTTTTTTTAAATTTTTTTTTTAATTTTTGAAAATTTTCTTAAAACTTTTTTTTAATTTTTTAAACAAATTTTTTTAATTTTTTAAAATTTTTTAAAATTTTTTAAAAAATTTCTATGCTTTATTTTTATTTAAATTTTTTAAAAAATTAAATTTTTTTTAAGTTTGTTTCAATTTTTTAACGAAATTAAAAAAAATATTTATTTTTTAATTTTTTTTCTATACTGTTTAATTTTTTGAATTTTTTCAATTTTTAAAATTTTTTTAATTTTTTTTTAATTTTTGAAAATTTTCTTAAAACTTTTTTTTTAATTTCTTAAACAAATTTTTTTAATTTTTTAAAATTTTTTAAAATTTTTATATTTTTTTTAAATTTTTTTTTAATTTTTAAAATTTTCTTAAAACTTTTTTTTAATTTTTTAAACAAAATTTTTTAATTTATTTAAAAATTTTTAAAAATTTTTTAAAATTATTTAAAATTTTTTTAAAATTATAATTTTTTATTTAAAAAAATGTTTTTTAATTTTTTTTCTTTTATTTTAATTTTTTTAACTTTTTCAATTTTTAAATTTTTTTTTAAATTTTTTTTAAAATTTTTTTTCTTTTATTTTAATTTTTTATTTTTTTTTAATATTTTAAATTTTCTTTTATTTTTTTTGAATTTTTGAAAATTTTTCTAAATTTTTGTTTAATTTTTTTAAAAGTATTATTTTTTTATTTCAAAAATGTTTTTTATTTTTTTTTAATTTCTTCAAATTTTTAAATTTTTTTTTAAATTTTCTTATAATTTTTTTTAATTTTTGAAAAATTTCTTAAAACTTTTTTTTTAATTTTTTAAACAAATTTTTTTAATTTTTTAAATTTTTTTTCAAATTTTTTAAAATATTTTTTTTTTTAACTTATAATTTTTTTATTTCAAAAAATGTTTTTTAATTTTTTTTCTTTTATTTTAATTTTTTTAATTTTTTTAATTTTTTCAATTTTTTTTAAATTTTCTTATAATTTTTTTTAATTTTTAAAATTTTAAAAAAAAATTTTTTTTAATTTTTTAAAATTTTTTAAAAAATTTCTATGCTTTATTTTTATTTAAATTTTTTAAAAAATTAAATAAAAAATTTAAGTTTGTTTCAATTTTTTAACAAAATTAAAAAAAAATTATTTATTTTTTAATTTTTTTTTATTTTTTTTTAATTTTTGAAAATTTTTCTAAAATTGTTTTTAATTTTTTTAAAAGTATTATTTTTTTATTTCAAAAATGTTTTTTTAATTTTTTTTAATTTTTTCAAATTTTTAATTTTTTTTTAAATTTTCTTATAATTTTTTTACATTTTTTTAAAAAAATTTTTTAAATTTTTTAAAAATTTTCTTTGCTTTATTTATATTTAAATTTTTTAAAGTTTTTAAAATTTTTTTTTTTAAAATTTGTTTCAATTTTTTAAGAAAATTAAAAAAAATTATTAATTTTTTAATTTTTTTAATTTTTAATTTTTTTTAAAATTATTTATATTTTTTAATTTTTTTAATTTTTTAAATTTTTTTTAATTTTTTAAATTTTTTTTTAATTTTTTTGAATTTTTTTTTAAATTTTTAAAATTTTTTTTAAATTTTTAATATTTTTTAAAATTTTTTTTAAAATTATAATTATCTTATTTCAAAAAATGTTTTTTAATTTTTTTTTAAATTTTTTTTCTTTTATTTTAATTTTTTATTTTTTTTTTAATATTTTAAATTTTCTTTTATTTTTTTTGAATTTTTGAAAATTTTTCTAAATTTTTGTTTAATTTTTTTAAAAGTATTATTTTCTTATTTAAAAAAATGTTTTTTATTTTTTTTTAATTTCTTCAAACTTTTAATTTTTTTGAAAATTTTCTTAAAACTTTTTTTTAATTTTTTAAACAATTTTTTTTAATTTTTTAAATTTTTTTTCTCAAATTTTTAAAAATATTTTTTTTTTTTAAATTATAATATTTTTATTTCAAAAAATGTTTTTTAATTTTTTTTCTTTTATTTTAATTTTTTTAATTTTTTTAATTTTTTCAATTTTTTTTAAATTTTCTTATAAATTTTTTTAATTTTTAAAATTTAAAAAAAAAAATTTTTTAATTTTTTTAAATTTTTTTAAATTTTCTTATAATTTTTTTTAATTTTTAAAAATTTTTAAATTTTTTTTAATTTTTAAAATTTTTTAATTTTTTTTTAATTTTTGAAAATTTTCTTAAAACTTTTTTTTTAATTTCTTAAACAAATTTTTTTAATTTTTTAAAATTTTTTAAAATTTTTATATTATTTTTTAATTTTTTTTAATTTTTAAAATTTTCTTAAAACTTTTTTTTAATTTTTTAAACAAAATTTTTTAATTTTTTTAAATTTTTTTTTTAATTTTTATTTTTTTTTAATTTTTTTTTTAATTTTTAAAATTTTCTTAAAACTTTTTTTTTTAAATTTTTAATTTTTTTTTAATTTTTTAAAAAATTTATTTGCCTTATTTTTATTTAAATTTTTAAAAAAATTTTAAATTTTTTCTTAAAAATTTGTTTCAATTTTTTTAACAAAATTAAAAAAAAATTATTTATTTTTTAATTTTTTTTCTATATTTTTTAATTTTTAATTTTTTTTTATTTTTTTTTTTAATTTTTAAAATTTTCTTAAAACTTTTTTTTTAAATTTTTAATTTTTTTTTTAATTTTTTAAAAAATTTATTTGCCTTATTTTTATTTAAATTTTTAAAAAAATTTTAAATTTTTTCTTAAAAATTTGTTTCAATTTTTTTAACAAAATTAAAAAAAAATTATTTATTTTTTAATTTTTTTTCTATATTTTTTAATTTTTAATTTTTTTTTATTTTTTTTTAATTTTTGAAAATTTTTCTAAAATTTTTTTTAATTTTTTTAAAAGTATTATTTTTTTATTTCAAAAATGTTTTTTAATTTTTTTAATTTTTTCAATTTTTTAAATTATTTTTTAAATTTTCTTGTAACTTTTTTTTAATTTTAAAAATTTTTTAAAAATTTTTTTTTTAATTTTTTAAATTTTAAAATTTTTTAAAAAATTTCTTTGCTTTATTTTAATTAAATTTTTTAGAAAATTAAAAAATTTATTTATTTTTTAATTTTTTTTCTATATTTTTTAATTTTTTTAATTTTTTTAATTTAAAATTTTTTTTTGTTTTTTTTAATGTTTTTTAATTTTTTTTTAATTTTTAAAATTTTTAAATTTTTTTTTAATTTTTAATTTTTTTTTAAAATTTTTAAATTTTTTTTTTAATTTTTTAAAAATTATTATTTTTTATTTCAAAAATGTTTTTAATTTTTTTTAATTTTTCAAATTTTTAAATTATTTTTAAACTTTCTTATATTTTTTTAAACTTTCTTTTATTTTTTTAAATTTTTTTAAAATTTTTTTAAATTTTTATTTTAATTTTTTTTTTAATTTTTGAAAATTTTTTTAAAACTTCTTTTTTAATTTTTTAAACAAATTTTTTTAATTTTTTAAAATTTTTTAAAATATTTTAAAAAATTTCTATGCTTTATTTTTATTTAAATTTTTTAAAAAATTAAAAAATTTTTTAAGTTTGTTTCAATTTTTTAACAAAATTAAAAAAAAAAATTATTTTTTAATTTTTTTTCTATACTGTTTAATCTTTTTAATTTTTTTAATTTTTAAAATTTTTTAATTTTTTTTTAATTTTTGAAAATTTTCTTAAAACTTTTTTTTAATTTTTTAAACAAAATTTTTTAATTTTTTTAAAAATTTTTAAAAATTTTTTAAAATTATTTAAAATTTTTTTTAAAATTATAATTTTTTTATTTAAAAAAATGTTTTTTAATTTTTTTTCTTTTATTTTAATTTTTTAACTTTTTCAATTTTTAAAATTTTTTTTAAATTTTTTTTAAAATTTTTTTTCTTTTATTTTAATTTTTTAATTTTTTTTAATATTTTAAATTTTCTTTTATTTTTTTTGAATTTTTGAAAATTTTTCTAAATTTTTGTTTAATTTTTTAAAAGTATTATTTTTTTATTTCAAAAATGTTTTTTATTTTTTTTTAATTTCTTCAAATTTTTAAATTTTTTTTTAAATTTTCTTATAATTTTTTTTTAATTTTTGAAAATTTTCTTAAAACTTTTTTTTTAATTTTTTAAACAAATTTTTTTAATTTTTTAAAATTTTTTTCAAATTTTTTAAAATATTTATTTTTTTTAAATTATAATTTTTTTATTTCAAAAAATGTTTTTTACTTTTTTTTCTTTTATTTTAATTTTTTTAACTTTTCCAAATTTTTAATTTTTTTTTAATTTTTAAATTTTTTTTTAAATTTTTAAATTTTTTTTAATTTTTAAATTTTTTTTAAATTTTTTTTTAATTTTTGAAAATTTTCTTAAAACTTTTTTTTAATTTTTTAAACAAAATTTTTTAATTTTTTTAAAATTTTTTTTTAATTTTTATTTTTTTTAATTTTTTTTTTAATTTTTAAAATTTTCTTAAAACTTTTTTTTTTAAATTTTTAATTTTTTTTTTAATTTTTTAAAAAATTTATTTGCCTTATTTTTATTTAAATTTTTAAAAAAATTTTAAATTTTTTCTTAAAAATTTGTTTCAATTTTTTTAACAAAATTAAAAAAAAATTATTTATTTTTTAATTTTTTTTCTATATTTTTTAATTTTTAATTTTTTTTTATTTTTTTTTTAATTTTTAAAATTTTCTTAAAACTTTTTTTTTAAATTTTTAATTTTTTTTTTAATTTTTTAAAAAATTTATTTGCCTTATTTTTATTTAAATTTTTAAAAAAATTTTAAATTTTTTCTTAAAAATTTGTTTCAATTTTTTTAACAAAATTAAAAAAAAATTATTTATTTTTTAATTTTTTTTCTATATTTTTTAATTTTTAATTTTTTTTTATTTTTTTTTAATTTTTGAAAATTTTTCTAAAATTTTTTTTAATTTTTTTAAAAGTATTATTTTTTTATTTCAAAAATGTTTTTTAATTTTTTTAATTTTTTCAATTTTTTAAATTATTTTTTAAATTTTCTTGTAACTTTTTTTTAATTTTAAAAATTTTTTAAAAATTTTTTTTTTAATTTTTTAAATTTTAAAATTTTTTAAAAAATTTCTTTGCTTTATTTTTAATTAAATTTTTTAGAAAATTAAAAAATTTATTTATTTTTAATTTTTTTTCTATATTTTTTAATTTTTTTAATTTTTTTAATTTAAAATTTTTTTTTGTTTTTTTTAATGTTTTTTAATTTTTTTTTAATTTTTTAAAATTTTTAAATTTTTTTTAATTTTTAATTTTTTTTTAAAATTTTTAAATTTTTTTTTTAATTTTTTAAAAATTATTATTTTTTATTTCAAAAATGTTTTTAATTTTTTTTAATTTTTCAAATTTTTAAATTATTTTTAAACTTTCTTATATTTTTTTAAACTTTCTTTTATTTTTTTAAATTTTTTTAAAATTTTTTTAAATTTTTATTTTAATTTTTTTTTTAATTTTTGAAAATTTTTTTAAAACTTTTTTTTTAATTTTTTAAACAAATTTTTTTAATTTTTTAAAATTTTTTAAAATATTTTAAAAAATTTCTATGCTTTATTTTTATTTAAATTTTTTAAAAAATTAAAAAATTTTTTAAGTTTGTTTCAATTTTTTAACAAAATTAAAAAAAAAAATTATTTTTTAATTTTTTTTCTATACTGTTTAATCTTTTTAATTTTTTTAATTTTTAAAATTTTTTAATTTTTTTTTAATTTTTGAAAATTTTCTTAAAACTTTTTTTAATTTTTTAAACAAAATTTTTTAATTTTTTTAAAAATTTTTAAAAATTTTTTAAAATTATTTAAAATTTTTTTTAAAATTATAATTTTTTTATTTAAAAAAATGTTTTTTAATTTTTTTTCTTTTATTTTAATTTTTTTAACTTTTTCAATTTTTAAAATTTTTTTTAAATTTTTTTTAAAATTTTTTTTCTTTTATTTTAATTTTTTAATTTTTTTTAATATTTTAAATTTTCTTTTATTTTTTTTGAATTTTTGAAAATTTTTCTAAATTTTTGTTTAATTTTTTAAAAGTATTATTTTTTTATTTCAAAAATGTTTTTTATTTTTTTTTAATTTCTTCAAATTTTTAAATTTTTTTTTAAATTTTCTTATAATTTTTTTTTAATTTTTGAAAATTTTCTTAAAACTTTTTTTTTAATTTTTTAAACAAATTTTTTTAATTTTTTAAAATTTTTTTCAAATTTTTTAAAATATTTATTTTTTTTAAATTATAATTTTTTTATTTCAAAAAATGTTTTTTACTTTTTTTTCTTTTATTTTAATTTTTTTAACTTTTCCAAATTTTTAATTTTTTTTTAATTTTTAAATTTTTTTTTAAATTTTTAAATTTTTTTTAATTTTTAAATTTTTTTAAATTTTTTTTTTAATTTTTGAAAATTTTCTTAAAACTTTTTTTTAATTTTTTAAACAAAATTTTTTAATTTTTTTAAAATTTTTTTTTAATTTTTATTTTTTTTAATTTTTTTTTTAATTTTTAAAATTTTCTTAAAACTTTTTTTTTTAAATTTTTAATTTTTTTTTTAATTTTTTAAAAAATTTATTTGCCTTATTTTTATTTAAATTTTTAAAAAAATTTTAAATTTTTTCTTAAAAATTTGTTTCAATTTTTTTAACAAAATTAAAAAAAAATTATTTATTTTTTAATTTTTTTTCTATATTTTTTAATTTTTAATTTTTTTTTATTTTTTTTTTAATTTTTGAAAATTTTTCTAAAATTTTTTTAATTTTTTTAAAAGTATTATTTTTTTATTTCAAAAATGTTTTTTAATTTTTTTAATTTTTTCAATTTTTTAAATTATTTTTTAAATTTTCTTGTAACTTTTTTTTTAATTTTAAAAATTTTTTAAAAATTTTTTTAAATTTTTTAAAAAATTTCTTTGCTTTATTTTTAATTAAATTTTTTAAAAAATTTCTTTGCTTTATTTTTAATTAAATTTTTTAGAAAATTAAAAAATTTATTTATTTTTTAATTTTTTTCTATATTTTTTAATTTTTTTAATTTTTTTAATTTAAAATTTTTTTTTGTTTTTTTTTTAATGTTTTTTATTTTTTTTTAATTTTTTAAAATTTTTAATTTTTTTTTTAATTTTTAATTTTTTTTTAAAATTTTTAAATTTTTTTTAATTTTTAAATTTTTTTTTAATTTTTTTTTTAATTTATGAAAATTTTCTTAAAACTTTTTTTTTAATTTTTTAAACAAATTTTTTTAATTTTTTAAAATTTTTTAAAATTTTTAAAAAAAATTCTATGCTTTATTTTTATTTAAATTTTTTAAAAAATTATAATTTTTTTTAAGTTTGTTTCAATTTTTTAACAAAATTAAAAAAAAAATTTATTTTTTAATTTTTTTTCTATACTGTTTAATCTTTTTAATTTTTTTAATTTTTAAAATTTTTTATTTTTTTTTAATTTTTGAAAATTTTCTTAAAACTTTTTTTTTAATTTCTTAAACAAATTTTTTTAATTTTTTTTTAATTTTTAAAATTTTCTTAAAACTTTTTTTTAATTTTTTAAACAAAATTTTTTAATTTTTTAAAAATTTTAAAAATTTTTTAAAATTATTTAAAATTTTTTTTAAAATTATAATTTTTTTATTTAAAAAAATGTTTTTTAATTTTTTTTCTTTTATTTTAATTTTTTTTAACTTTTTCAATTTTTAAAATTTTTTTTAATTTTTTTTTAAATTTTTTTTCTTTTATTTTAATTTTTTAATTTTTTTTAATATTTTAAATTTTCTTTTATTTTTTTTGAATTTTTGAAAATTTTTCTAAATTTTTGTTTAATTTTTTTAAAAGTATTATTTTTTTATTTCAAAAATGTTTTTTATTTTTTTTTAATTTCTTCAAATTTTTAAATTTTTTTTTAAATTTTCTTATAATTTTTTTTTAATTTTTGAAAATTTTTTTAAATTTTTTTTTTAATTTTTTAAATTTTTTTAAATTTTTTAAAAAATTTCTTTGCTTTATTTTTAATTAAATTTTTTAGAAAATTAAAATTTTTTTTTAAATTTGTTTCAATTTTTTAAGAAAATTAAAAAATTTATTTATTTTTTAATTTTTTTTCTATATTTTTTAATTTTTTTAATTTTTTTAATTTAAAATTTTTTTTTGTTTTTTTTAATGTTTTTCAATTTTTTTTTAATTTTTTCAAATTTTTAAATTTTTTTTTAATTTTTAAATTTTTTTTAAAATTTTTAAATTTTTTTAATTTTTAAATTTTTTTTTAATTTTTTTTTTAATTTTTGAAAATTTTCTTAAAACTTTTTTTATAATTTTTTAAACAAATTTTTTTAATTTTTTAAAATTTTTTAAAATTTTTATATTATTTTTTAATTTTTTTTAATTTTTAAAATTTTCTTAAAACTTTTTTTTAATTTTTTAAACAAAATTTTTTAATTTTTTTAAAATTTTTTTTTAATTTTTATTTTTTTTTAATTTTTTTTTAATTTTTAAAATTTTCTTAAAACTTTTTTTTTTAAATTTTTAATTTTTTTTTTAATTTTTTAAAAAATTTATTTGCCTTATTTTTATTTAAATTTTTAAAAAAATTTTAAATTTTTTCTTAAAAATTTGTTTCAATTTTTTTAACAAAATTAAAAAAAAATTATTTATTTTTTAATTTTTTTTCTATATTTTTTAATTTTTAATTTTTTTTATTTTTTTTTTAATTTTTGAAAATTTTTCTAAAATTTTTTTTAATTTTTTTAAAAGTATTATTTTTTTATTTCAAAAATGTTTTTTAATTTTTTTAATTTTTTCAATTTTTTAAATTATTTTTAAATTTTCTTGTAACTTTTTTTTAATTTTAAAAATTTTTTAAAAATTTTTTTTTTAATTTTTTAAATTTTAAAATTTTTTAAAAAATTTCTTTGCTTTATTTTTAATTAAATTTTTTAAAAAATTTCTTTGCTTTATTTTTAATTAAATTTTTTAGAAAATTAAAAAATTTATTTATTTTTTAATTTTTTTTCTATATTTTTTAATTTTTTTAATTTTTTTAATTTAAAATTTTTTTTTGTTTTTTTTTAATGTTTTTTAATTTTTTTTTATTTTTTTAAAATTTTTAAATTTTTTTTTAATTTTTAATTTTTTTTTAAAATTTTTAAATTTTTTTTTTAATTTTTTAAAAATTATTATTTTTTTATTTCAAAAATGTTTTTAATTTTTTTTAATTTTTCAAATTTTTAAATTATTTTTAAACTTTCTTATATTTTTTAAACTTTCTTATATTTTTTTAAATTTTTTTAAAATTTTTTAAAATTTTTTTTTAAAATTTTTTTTTAAATTTTTTTTTAAATTTTTATTTTAATTTTTTTTTAATTTTTAATTTTTTTTTAAATTATTTATATTCTTTTAATTTTTTTAATTTAAATTTTTTTTAATTTTTAAATTTTTTTTTAATTTTTAAATTTTTTTTAACTTTAAAATTTTTTTTTAATTTTTAAATTTTTTTTTTAATTTTTAAATTTTTTTTTAATTTTTAAATTTTTTTCAATTTTTTTTTTAATTTTT
>NW_027486767.1:0-20195 GCF_050908995.1 Andrena cerasifolii | reverse complement strand
TAGTAAAACGAGTAAAACGAGTAAAACGAGTAAAACGAGTAAAACGAGTAAAACGAGTAATTCGAGTAAAACGAGTAAAACTAGTAGAACTAGTAAAACTAGTAAAACTAGTAAAACTAGTAAAACTAGTAAAACTAGTAAAACTAGTAAAACTAGTAAAACTAGTAAAACTAGTAAAACTAGTAAAACGAGTAAAACGAGTAAAACGAGTAAAACGAGTAAAACGAGTAAAACGAGTAAAACGAGTAAAACGAGTAAAACGAGTAAAACGAGTAAAACGAGTAAAACGAGTAAAACGAGTAAAACGAGTAAAACGAGTAAAACTAGTAAAACTAGTAAAACTAGTAAAACTAGTAAAACGAGTAAAACGAGGAAAACGAGTAAAACGAGTAATTCGAGTAAAACGAGTAAAACGAGCAAAACTAGTAAAACTAGTAAAACTAGTAAAACTAGTAAAACTAGTAAAACGAGTAAAACGAGTAAAACGAGTAAAACGAGTAATACGAGTAAAACGAGTAAAACGAGTAAAACGAGTAAAACTAGTAAAACTAGTAAAACTAGTAAAACTAGTAAAACTAGTAAAACTAGTAAAACTAGTAAAACTAGTAAAACTAGTAAAACTAGTAAAACTAGTAAAACTAGTAAAACTAGTAA
This sequence comes from Andrena cerasifolii, assembly GCF_050908995.1. NCBI lineage: Eukaryota > Metazoa > Arthropoda > Insecta > Hymenoptera > Andrenidae > Andrena > Andrena cerasifolii. The sequence continues at coordinate 19,541 of NW_027486767.1, read as the reverse complement.
AACTAGTAAAACTAGTAAAACTAGTAAATCGAGTAAAACGAGTAAAACGAGTAAAACGAGTAAAACGAGTAAAACGAGTAAAACGAGTAAAACGAGTAAAACGAGTAAAACGAGTAAAACGAGTAAAACGAGTAAAACGAGTAAAACGAGTAAAACGAGTAAAACGAGTAAAACGAGTAAAACGAGTAAAACTAGTAAAACTAGTAAAACTAGTAAAACTAGTAAAACTAGTAAAACTAGTAAAACTAGTAAAACTAGTAAAACTAGTAAAACTAGTAAAACGAGTAAAACGAGTAAAACGAGTAAAACGAGTAAAACGAGTAAAACGAGTAAAACGAGTAAAACGAGCAAAACTAGTAAAACGAGCAAAACTAGTAAAACGAGCAAAACGAGCAAAACGAGCAAAACGAGTAAAACGAGTAAAACGAGTAAAACGAGTAAAACGAGTAAAACGAGTAAAACGAGTAAAACGAGTAAAACGAGTAAAACGAGTAAAACGAGTAAAACGAGTAAAACGAGTAAAACGAGTAAAACGAGTAAAACGAGTAAAACGAGTAAAACGAGTAAAACGAGTAAAACGAGTAAAACGAGTAAAACGAGTAAAACGAGTAAAACGACTAAAACTAGTAAAACTAGTAAAACGAGTAAAACGAGTAAAACGAGTAAAACGAGTAAAACGAGTAAAACGAGTAAAACGAGTAAAACGAGTAAAACGAGTAAAACGAGTGAAACGAGTAAAACGAGTGAAACGAGTAAAACGAGTGAAACGAGTAAAACGAGTGAAACGAGTAAAACGAGTGAAACGAGTAAAACGAGTAAAACGAGTAAAACGAGTAAAACGAGTAAAACGAGTAAAACGAGTAAAACGAGTAAAACGAGTAAAACGAGTAAAACGAGTAAAACGAGTAAAACGAGTAAAACGAGTAAAACGAGTAAAACGAGCAAAACGAGCAAAACGAGCAAAACGAGCAAAACGAGCAAAACTAGTAAAACGAGCAAAACGAGTAAAACGAGTAAAACGAGTAAAACGAGTAAAACGAGTAAAACGAGTAAAACTAGTAAAACTAGTAAAACGAGCAAAACGAGCAAAACGAGCAAAACGAGCAAAACGAGCAAAACGAGCAAAACGAGCAAAACGAGCAAAACGAGCAAAACGAGCAAAACGAGCAAAACGAGCAAAACGAGCAAAACGAGCAAAACGAGCAAAACGAGCAAAACGAGCAAAACGAGCAAAACGAGTAAAACGAGCAAAACGAGCAAAACGAGCAAAACGAGTAAAACGAGTAAAACGAGTAAAACGAGTAAAACGAGTAAAACGAGTAAAACGAGTAAAACGAGTAAAACGAGTAAAACGAGTAAAACGAGTAAAACGAGTAAAACGAGTAAAACGAGCAAAACTAGTAAAACGAGCAAAACGAGTAAAACGAGCAAAACGAGTAAAACGAGCAAAACGAGTAAAACGAGTAAAACGAGTAAAACGAGTAAAACGAGTAAAACGAGTAAAACGAGTAAAACGAGTAAAACGAGTAAAACTAGTAAAACTAGTAAAACTAGTAAAACGAGCAAAACGAGCAAAACGAGCAAAACGAGTAAAACGAGTAAATCGAGTAAAACGAGTAAAACGAGTAAAACGAGTAAAACGAGTAAAACGAGTAAAACGAGTAAAACGAGTAAAACTAGTAAAACTAGTAAAACTAGTAAAACTAGTAAAACTAGTAAAACGAGTAAAACGAGTAAAACGAGTAAAACGAGTAAAACGAGTAAAACTAGTAGAACTAGTAAAACTAGTAAAACTAGTAAAACTAGTAAAACTAGTAAAACTAGTAAAACTAGTAAAACTAGTAAAACTAGTAAAACTAGTAAAACTAGTAAAACTAGTAAAACGAGTAAAACGAGTAAAACTAGTGAAACTAGTGAAACGAGTAAAACGAGTAAAACGAGTAAAACGAGTAAAACGAGTAAAACGAGTAAAACGAGTAAAACGAGTAAAACGAGTAAAACGAGTAAAACGAGTAAAACGAGTAAAACGAGTAAAACGAGTAAAACGAGTAAAACGAGTAAAACGAGTAATACGAGTAAAACGACTAAAACTAGTAAAACTAGTAAAACTAGTAAAACGAGTAAAACGAGTAAAACGAGTAAAACGAGTAAAACGAGTAAAACGAGTAAAACGAGTAAAACGAGTAAAACGAGTAAAACGAGTAAAACGAGTAAAACGAGTAAAACGAGTAAAACGAGTAAAACGAGTAAAACGAGTAAAACTAGTAAAACTAGTAAAACTAGTAAAACTAGTAAAACTAGTAAAACGAGTAAAACGAGGAAAACGAGTAAAACGAGTAATTCGAGTAAAACGAGTAAAACGAGCAAAACTAGTAAAACTAGTAAAACTAGTAGAACTAGTAAAACTAGTAAAACTAGTAAAACTAGTAAAACTAGTAAAACTAGTAAAACGAGTAAAACGAGTAAAACGAGTAAAACTAGTAAAACTAGTAAAACTAGTAAAACTAGTAAAACTAGTAAAACTAGTAAAACTAGTAAAACTAGTAAAACTAGTAAAACTAGTAAAACTAGTAAAACTAGTAAAACTAGTAAAACTAGTAAAACTAGTAAAACTAGTAAAACTAGTAAAACTAGTAAAACTAGTAAAACGAGTAAAACGAGTAAAACGAGTAAAACGAGTAAAACGAGTAAAACGAGTAAAACGAGCAAAACTAGTAAAACGAGCAAAACTAGTAAAACGAGTAAAACGAGTAAAACGAGTAAAACGAGTAAAACGAGTAAAACGAGTAAAACGAGTAAAACGAGTAAAACGAGTAAAACGAGTAAAACGAGTAAAACGAGTAAAACGAGTAAAACGAGTAAAACGAGTAAAACGAGTAAAACTAGTAAAACTAGTAAAACTAGTAAAACTAGTAAAACGAGCAAAACGAGCAAAACGAGCAAAACGAGTAAAACGAGCAAAACGAGTAAAACGAGCAAAACGAGTAAAACGAGCAAAACGAGTAAAACGAGTAAAACGAGTAAAACGAGTAAAACGAGTAAAACGAGTAAAACGAGTAAAACGAGTAAAACGAGTAAAACGAGTAAAACGAGTAAAACGAGTAAAACGAGTAAAACGAGTAAAACGAGTAAAACGAGTAAAACGAGTAAAACGAGCAAAACTAGTAAAACGAGCAAAACGAGTAAAACGAGCAAAACGAGTAAAACGAGTAAAACGAGTAAAACGAGTGAAACGAGTAAAACGAGTAAAACGAGTAAAACGAGTAAAACGAGTAAAACGAGTAAAACTAGTAAAACTAGTAAAACTAGTAAAACGAGCAAAACGAGCAAAACGAGCAAAACGAGTAAAACGAGTAAATCGAGTAAAACGAGTAAAACGAGTAAAACGAGTAAAACGAGTAAAACGAGTAAAACGAGTAAAACGAGTAAAACGATTAATTCGAGTAAAACGAGTAAAACTAGTAGAACTAGTAAAACTAGTAAAACTAGTAAAACTAGTAAAACTAGTAAAACTAGTAAAACTAGTAAAACGAGTAAAACGAGTAAAACGAGTAAAACGAGTAAAACGATTAATTCGAGTAAAACGAGTAAAACTAGTAGAACTAGTAAAACTAGTAAAACTAGTAAAACTAGTAAAACTAGTAAAACTAGTAAAACTAGTAAAACTAGTAAAACTAGTAAAACTAGTAAAACTAGTAAAACTAGTAAAACTAGTAAAACGAGTAAAACGAGTAAAACTAGTGAAACTAGTGAAACGAGTAAAACGAGTAAAACGAGTAAAACGAGTAAAACGAGTAAAACGAGTAAAACGAGTAAAACGAGTAAAACGAGTAAAACGAGTAAAACGAGTAAAACGAGTAAAACGAGTAAAACGAGTAAAACGAGTAAAACGAGTAAAACGAGTAAAACGAGTAAAACGAGTAAAACGAGTAAAACGAGTAAAACGAGTAAAACGAGTAAAACGAGTAAAACGAGTAAAACGAGTAATACGAGTAAAACGACTAAAACTAGTAAAACTAGTAAAACTAGTAAAACTAGTAAAACGAGTAAAACGAGTAAAACGAGTAAAACGAGTAAAACGAGTAAAACGAGTAAAACGAGTAAAACGAGTAAAACGAGTAAAACGAGTAAAACGAGTAAAACGAGTAAAACGAGTAAAACGAGTAAAACGAGTAAAACGAGTAAAACGAGTAAAACGAGTAAAACGAGTAAAACTAGTAAAACTAGTAAAACTAGTAAAACTAGTAAAACGAGTAAAACGAGGAAAACGAGTAAAACGAGTAATTCGAGTAAAACGAGTAAAACGAGCAAAACTAGTAAAACTAGTAAAACTAGTAAAACTAGTAAAACTAGTAAAACTAGTAAAACTAGTAAAACTAGTAAAACGAGTAAAACGAGTAAAACGAGTAAAACTAGTAAAACTAGTAAAACTAGTAAAACTAGTAAAACTAGTAAAACTAGTAAAACTAGTAAAACTAGTAAAACTAGTAAAACTAGTAAAACTAGTAAAACTAGTAAAACTAGTAAAACTAGTAAAACGAGTAAAACGAGTAAAACGAGTAAAACGAGTAAAACGAGTAAAACGAGTAAAACGAGTAAAACGAGTAAAACGAGCAAAACTAGTAAAACGAGCAAAACTAGTAAAACGAGCAAAACGAGTAAAACGAGTAAAACGAGTAAAACGAGTAAAACGAGTAAAACGAGTAAAACGAGTAAAACGAGTAAAACGAGTAAAACGAGTAAAACGAGTAAAACGAGTAAAACGAGTAAAACGAGTAAAACGAGTAAAACGAGTAAAACTAGTAAAACTAGTAAAACTAGTAAAACTAGTAAAACTAGTAAAACGAGTAAAACGAGTAATTCGAGTAAAACGAGTAAAACGAGTAAAACTAGTAAAACTAGTAAAACTAGTAAAACTAGTAAAACTAGTAAAACTAGTAAAACTAGTAAAACTAGTAAAACTAGTAAAACTAGTAAAACTAGTGAAACTAGTGAAACTAGTAAAACGAGTAAAACGAGTAAATCGAGTAAAACCAGAAAAACGAGTAAAACGAGTAATACGAGTAAAACGAGTAAAACGAGTAAAACTAGTAAAACTAGTAAAACTAGTAAAACTAGTAAAACTAGTAAAACTAGTAAAACTAGTAAAACTAGTAAAACTAGTAAAACTAGTAAAACTAGTAAAACTAGTAAAACTAGTAAAACTAGTAAAACTAGTAAAACTAGTAAAACGAGTAAAACGAGTAAAACGAGTAAAACGAGTAAAACGAGTAAAACGAGTAAAACGAGCAAAACGAGTAAAACGAGCAAAACTAGTAAAACGAGCAAAACTAGTAAAACGAGTAAAACGAGTAAAACGAGTAAAACGAGTAAAACGAGTAAAACGAGTAAAACGAGTAAAACGAGTAAAACGAGTAAAACGAGTAAAACGAGTAAAACGAGTAAAACGAGTAAAACGAGTAAAACGAGTAAAACGAGTAAAACGAGTAAAACGAGTAAAACGAGTAAAACGAGTAAAACGAGTAAAACGAGTAAAACTAGTAAAACTAGTAAAACTAGTAAAACTAGTAAAACTAGTAAAACGAGTAAAACTAGTAAAACTAGTAAAACTAGTAAAACTAGTAAAACTAGTAAAACTAGTAAAACTAGTAAAACTAGTAAAACTAGTAAAACTAGTAAAACGAGCAAAACGAGTAAAACTAGTAAAACTAGTAAAACGAGTAAAACGAGTAAAACGAGTAAAACGAGTAAAACGAGTAAAACGAGTAAAACGAGTAAAACGAGTAAAACGAGCAAAACTAGTAAAACGAGCAAAACTAGTAAAACGAGTAAAACGAGTAAAACGAGTAAAACGAGTAAAACGAGTAAAACGAGTAAAACGAGTAAAACGAGTAAAACGAGTAAAACGAGTAAAACGAGTAAAACGAGTAAAACGAGTAAAACGAGTAAAACGAGTAAAACGAGTAAAACGAGTAAAACGAGTAAAACGAGTAAAACGAGTAAAACGAGTAAAACGAGTAAAACGAGTAAAACTAGTAAAACTAGTAAAACTAGTAAAACGAGCAAAACGAGCAAAACGAGCAAAACGAGTAAAACGAGTAAATCGAGTAAAACGAGTAAAACGAGTAAAACGAGTAAAACGAGTAAAACGAGTAAAACGAGTAAAACGAGTAAAACGAGTAAAACGAGTAAAACGAGTAAAACGAGTAAAACGAGTAAAACGAGTAAAACGAGTAAAACGAGTAAAACGAGTAAAACGAGTAAAACTAGTAAAACTAGTAAAACTAGTAAAACGAGTAAAACGAGTAAAACGAGTAAAACGAGTAAAACGATTAATTCGAGTAAAACGAGTAAAACTAGTAGAACTAGTAAAACTAGTAAAACTAGTAAAACTAGTAAAACTAGTAAAACTAGTAAAACTAGTAAAACTAGTAAAACTAGTAAAACTAGTAAAACTAGTAAAACTAGTAAAACTAGTAAAACTAGTAAAACGAGTAAAACGAGTAAAACTAGTGAAACTAGTGAAACGAGTAAAACGAGTAAAACGAGTAAAACGAGTAAAACGAGTAAAACGAGTAAAACGAGTAAAACGAGTAAAACGAGTAAAACGAGTAAAACTAGTAAAACTAGTAAAACTAGTAAAACTAGTAAAACTAGTAAAACTAGTAAAACTAGTAAAACGAGTAAAACGAGTAAAACGAGTAAAACTAGTAAAACTAGTAAAACTAGTAAAACTAGTAAAACTAGTAAAACTAGTAAAACTAGTAAAACTAGTAAAACTAGTAAAACTAGTAAAACTAGTAAAACTAGTAAAACTAGTAAAACTAGTAAAACTAGTAAAACTAGTAAAACTAGTAAAACTAGTAAAACTAGTAAAACGAGTAAAACGAGTAAAACGAGTAAAACGAGTAAAACGAGTAAAACGAGTAAAACGAGTAAAACGAGCAAAACTAGTAAAACGAGCAAAACTAGTAAAACGAGTAAAACGAGTAAAACGAGTAAAACGAGTAAAACGAGTAAAACGAGTAAAACGAGTAAAACGAGTAAAACGAGTAAAACGAGTAAAACGAGTAAAACGAGTAAAACGAGTAAAACGAGTAAAACTAGTAAAACTAGTAAAACTAGTAAAACTAGTAAAACTAGTAAAACGAGTAAAACGAGTAAAACGAGTAAAACGAGTAATTCGAGTAAAACGAGTAAAACGAGTAAAACTAGTAAAACTAGTAAAACTAGTAAAACTAGTAAAACTAGTAAAACTAGTAAAACTAGTAAAACTAGTAAAACTAGTAAAACTAGTAAAACTAGTAAAACTAGTAAAACTAGTAAAACTAGTAAAACTAGTGAAACTAGTGAAACTAGTGAAACTAGTAAAACTAGTAAAACTAGTAAAACGAGTAAAACGAGTAAATCGAGTAAAACCAGAAAAACGAGTAAAACGAGTAATACGAGTAAAACGAGTAAAACGAGTAAAACTAGTAAAACTAGTAAAACTAGTAAAACTAGTAAAACTAGTAAAACTAGTAAAACTAGTAAAACTAGTAAAACTAGTAAAACTAGTAAAACCAGTAAAACTAGTAAAACGAGTAAAACGAGTAAAACGAGTAAAACGAGTAAAACGAGTAAAACGAGTAAAACGAGTAAAACGAGCAAAACTAGTAAAACGAGCAAAACTAGTAAAACGAGTAAAACGAGTAAAACGAGTAAAACGAGTAAAACGAGTAAAACGAGTAAAAACGAGTAAAACGAGTAAAACGAGCAAAACGAGTAAAACGAGTAAAACGAGTAAAACGAGCAAAACTAGTAAAACGAGCAAAACTAGTAAAACGAGTAAAACGAGTAAAACGAGTAAAACGAGTAAAACGAGTAAAACGAGTAAAACGAGTAAAACGAGTAAAACGAGTAAAACGAGTAAAACGAGTAAAACGAGTAAAACGAGTAAAACGAGTAATACGAGTAAAACGACTAAAACTAGTAAAACTAGTAAAACTAGTAAAACGAGTAAAACGAGTAAAACGAGTAAAACGAGTAAAACGAGTAAAACGAGTAAAACGAGTAAAACGAGTAAAACGAGTAAAACGAGTAAAACGAGTAAAACGAGTAAAACGAGTAAAACGAGTAAAACGAGTAAAACGAGCAAAACGAGCAAAACTAGTAAAACGAGCAAAACGAGTAAAACGAGTAAAACGAGTAAAACGAGTAAAACGAGTAAAACTAGTAAAACTAGTAAAACGAGCGAAACGAGCAAAACGAGCAAAACGAGCAAAACGAGTAAAACGAGCAAAACGAGTAAAACGAGTAAAACGAGTAAAACGAGTAAAACGAGTAAAACGAGTAAAACGAGTAAAACGAGTAAAACGAGTAAAACGAGTAAAACGAGTAAAACGAGTAAAACGAGTAAAACGAGTAAAACGAGTAAAACGAGTAAAACGAGTAAAACGAGTAAAACGAGTAAAACGAGTAAAACGAGTAAAACGAGTAAAACGAGTATTTCGAGTAAAACGAGTAAAACGAGTAAAACTAGTAAAACTAGTAAAACTAGTAAAACTAGTAAAACTAGTAAAACTAGTAAAACTAGTGAAACTAGTGAAACTAGTAAAACTAGTAAAACTAGTAAAACGAGTAAAACGAGTAAAACGAGTAAAACGAGAAAAACGAGTAAAACGAGTAAAACGAGTAATACGAGTAAAACGAGTAAAACGAGTAAAACGAGTAAAACTAGTAAAACTAGTAAAACTAGTAAAACTAGTAAAACTAGTAAAACTAGTAAAACTAGTAAAACTAGTAAAACGAGTAAAACGAGTAAAACGAGTAAAACGAGTAAAACGAGTAAAACGAGTAAAACGAGTAAAACGAGTAAAACGAGTAAAACGAGTAAAACGAGTAAAACGAGCAAAACTAGTAAAACGAGCAAAACTAGTAAAACGAGCAAAACTAGTAAAACGAGCAAAACTAGTAAAACGAGTAAAACGAGTAAAACGAGTAAAACGAGTAAAACGAGTAAAACGAGTAAAACGAGTAAAACGAGTAAAACGAGTATTTCGAGTAAAACGAGTAAAACGAGTAAAACTAGTAAAACTAGTAAAACTAGTAAAACTAGTAAAACTAGTAAAACTAGTAAAACTAGTGAAACTAGTGAAACTAGTAAAACTAGTAAAACTAGTAAAACGAGTAAAACGAGTAAAACGAGTAAAACGAGAAAAACGAGTAAAACGAGTAAAACGAGTAATACGAGTAAAACGAGTAAAACGAGTAAAACGAGTAAAACTAGTAAAACTAGTAAAACTAGTAAAACTAGTAAAACTAGTAAAACTAGTAAAACTAGTAAAACTAGTAAAACGAGTAAAACGAGTAAAACGAGTAAAACGAGTAAAACGAGTAAAACGAGTAAAACGAGTAAAACGAGTAAAACGAGTAAAACGAGTAAAACGAGTAAAACGAGCAAAACTAGTAAAACGAGCAAAACTAGTAAAACGAGCAAAACTAGTAAAACGAGCAAAACTAGTAAAACGAGTAAAACGAGTAAAACGAGTAAAACGAGTAAAACGAGTAAAACGAGTAAAACTAGTAAAACGAGTAAAACGAGTAAAACGAGTAAAACGAGTAAAACGAGTAAAACGAGCAAAACTAGTAAAACGAGCAAAACTAGTAAAACGAGTAAAACGAGTAAAACGAGTAAAACGAGTAAAACGAGTAAAACGAGTAAAACGAGTAAAACGAGTAAAACGAGTAAAACGAGTAAAACGAGTAAAACGAGTAAAACGAGTAAAACGAGTAAATCGAGTAAAACGAGTAAATCGAGTAAAACGTGTAAAACGAGTGAAACGAGTAAAACGAGTAAAACGAGTAAAACGAGTAAAACGAGTAAAACGAGTAAAACGAGTAAAACGAGTAAAACGAGTATTTCGAGTAAAACGAGTAAAACGAGTAAAACTAGTAAAACTAGTAAAACTAGTAAAACTAGTAAAACTAGTAAAACTAGTAAAACTAGTAAAACTAGTGAAACTAGTGAAACTAGTGAAACTAGTAAAACTAGTAAAACTAGTAAAACGAGTAAAACGAGTAAAACGAGTAAAACGAGAAAAACGAGTAAAACGAGTAAAACGAGTAATACGAGTAAAACGAGTAAAACGAGTAAAACGAGTAAAACTAGTAAAACTAGTAAAACTAGTAAAACTAGTAAAACTAGTAAAACTAGTAAAACTAGTAAAACGAGTAAAACGAGTAAAACGAGTAAAACGAGTAAAACGAGTAAAACGAGTAAAACGAGCAAAACGAGTAAAACGAGCAAAACTAGTAAAACGAGCAAAACTAGTAAAACGAGCAAAACTAGTAAAACGAGCAAAACGAGTAAAACGAGTAAAACGAGTAAAACGAGTAAAACGAGTAAAACGAGTAAAACGAGTAAAACGAGTAAAACGAGTAAAACGAGTAAAACGAGTAAAACGAGTAAAACGAGTAAAACGAGTAAAACGAGTAAAACGAGTAAAACGAGTAAAACGAGTAAAACGAGTAAAACGAGTAAAACGAGTAAAACGAGTAAAACGAGTAAAACGAGTAAAACGAGTAAAACGAGTAAAACGAGTAAAACGAGTAAAACGAGTAAAACGAGTAAAACGAGTAAAACGAGTAAAACGAGTAAAACGAGTAAAACGAGTAAAACGAGTAAAACGAGTAAAACGAGTAATACGAGTAAAACTAGTAAAACTAGTAAAACGAGTAAAACGAGTAAAACGAGTAAAACGAGTAAAACGAGTAAAACGAGTAAAACGAGTAAAACGAGTAAAACGAGTAAAACGAGTAAAACTAGTAAAACTAGTAAAACTAGAAAAACTAGTAAAACTAGTAAAACTAGTAAAACTAGTAAAACTAGTAAAACTAGTAAAACTAGTAAAACTAGTAAAACTAGTAAAACGAGTAAAACGAGTAAAACGAGTAAAACGAGTAAAACGAGTAAAACGAGTAAAACGAGTAAAACGAGTAAAACGAGCAAAACTAGTAAAACGAGCAAAACTAGTAAAACGAGTAAAACGAGTAAAACGAGTAAAACGAGTAAAACGAGTAAAACGAGTAAAACGAGTAAAACGAGTAAAACGAGTAAAACGAGTAAAACGAGTAAAACGAGTAAAACGAGTAAAACGAGTAAAACGAGTAAAACGTGTAAAACGAGTAAAACGAGTAAAACGAGTAAAACGAGTAAAACGAGTAAAACGAGTAAAACGAGTAAAACGAGTAAAACGAGTAAAACGAGTAAAACGAGTAAAACGAGTAAAACGAGTAAAACGAGTAAAACGAGTAAAACGAGTAAAACGAGTAAAACGAGTAAAACGAGTAAAACGAGTAAAACTAGTAAAACTAGTAAAACTAGTAAAACTAGTAAAACTAGTAAAACGAGTAAAACGAGTAAAACGAGTAAAACGAGTAAAACGAGTAATTCGAGTAAAACGAGTAAAACGAGTAAAACGAGTAAAACGAGTAAAACGAGTAAAACTAGTAAAACTAGTAAAACTAGTAAAACGAGTAAAACGAGTAATTCGAGTAAAACGAGTAAAACGAGTAAAACGAGTAAAACGAGTAAAACTAGTAAAACTAGTAAAACTAGTAAAACGAGCAAAACTAGTAAAACGAGCAAAACTAGTAAAACGAGCAAAACGAGTAAAACGAGTAAAACGAGTAAAACGAGTAAAACGAGAAAAACGAGTAAAACGAGCAAAACTAGTAAAACGAGCAAAACTAGTAAAACGAGTAAAACGAGTAAAACGAGTAAAACGAGTAAAACGAGTAAAACGAGTAAAACTAGTAAAACTAGTAAAACTAGTAAAACTAGTAACACTAGTAAAACTAGTAAAACTAGTAAAACTAGTAAAACTAGTAAAACTAGTAAAACTAGTAAAACGAGTAAAACGAGTAAAACGAGTAAAACGAGTAAAACGAGTAAAACGAGCAAAACTAGTAAAACGAGCAAAACTAGTAAAACGAGCAAAACTAGTAAAACGAGCAAAACGAGCAAAACGAGTAAAACGAGCAAAACGAGTAAAACGAGTAAAACGAGTAAAACGAGTAAAACGAGTAAAACGAGTAAAACGAGTAAAACGAGTAAAACGAGTAAAACGAGTAAAACGAGTAAAACGAGTAAAACGAGTAAAACGAGTAAAACGAGTAAAACGACTAAAACTAGTAAAACTAGTAAAACGAGTAAAACGAGTAAAACGAGTAAAACGAGTAAAACGAGTAAAACGAGTAAAACGAGTAAAACGAGTAAAACGAGTAAAACGAGTAAAACGAGTAAAACGAGTAAAACTAGTAAAACTAGTAAAACTAGTAAAACTAGTAAAACTAGTAAAACGAGTAAAACGAGTAAAACGAGTAAAACGAGTAAAACGAGTAATTCGAGTAAAACGAGTAAAACGAGTAAAACTAGTAAAACTAGTAAAACTAGTAAAACTAGTAAAACGAGTAAAACGAGTAATTCGAGTAAAACGAGTAAAACGAGTAAAACGAGTAAAACGAGTAAAACTAGTAAAACGAGTAAAACTAGTAAAACGAGCAAAACTAGTAAAACGAGCAAAACTAGTAAAACGAGCAAAACGAGTAAAACGAGTAAAACGAGTAAAACGAGTAAAACGAGAAAAACGAGTAAAACGAGCAAAACTAGTAAAACGAGCAAAACTAGTAAAACGAGTAAAACGAGTAAAACGAGTAAAACGAGTAAAACGAGTAAAACGAGTAAAACTAGTAAAACTAGTAAAACTAGTAACACTAGTAAAACTAGTAAAACTAGTAAAACTAGTAAAACTAGTAAAACTAGTAAAACTAGTAAAACGAGTAAAACGAGTAAAACGAGTAAAACGAGTAAAACGAGTAAAACGAGTAAAACGAGCAAAACTAGTAAAACGAGCAAAACTAGTAAAACGAGCAAAACTAGTAAAACGAGCAAAACGAGCAAAACGAGTAAAACGAGCAAAACGAGTAAAACGAGTAAAACGAGTAAAACGAGTAAAACGAGTAAAACGAGTAAAACGAGTAAAACGAGTAAAACGAGTAAAACGAGTAAAACGAGTAAAACGAGTAAAACGAGTAAAACGAGTAAAACGAGTAAAACGAGTAAAACGAGTAAAACGAGTAAAACGAGTAAAACGAGTAAAACGACTAAAACTAGTAAAACTAGTAAAACGAGTAAAACGAGTAAAACGAGTAAAACGAGTAAAACGAGTAAAACGAGTAAAACGAGTAAAACGAGTAAAACGAGTAAAACGAGTAAAACGAGTGAAACGAGTAAAACGAGTGAAACGAGTAAAACGAGTGAAACGAGTAAAACGAGTGAAACGAGTAAAACGAGTAAAACGAGTAAAACGAGTAAAACGAGTAAAACGAGTAAAACGAGTAAAACGAGTAAAACGAGTAAAACGAGTAAAACGAGTAAAACGAGTAAAACGAGTAAAACGAGTAAAACGAGCAAAACGAGCAAAACGAGCAAAACGAGCAAAACTAGTAAAACGAGCAAAACGAGTAAAACGAGTAAAACGAGTAAAACGAGTAAAACGAGTAAAACTAGTAAAACTAGTAAAACGAGCAAAACGAGCAAAACGAGCAAAACGAGCAAAACGAGCAAAACGAGCAAAACGAGCAAAACGAGCAAAACGAGTAAAACGAGCAAAACGAGTAAAACGAGCAAAACGAGTAAAACGAGTAAAACGAGTAAAACGAGTAAAACGAGTAAAACGAGTAAAACGAGTAAAACGAGTAAAACGAGTAAAACGAGTAAAACGAGTAAAACGAGTAAAACGAGTAAAACGAGTAAAACGAGTAAAACGAGTAAAACGAGTAAAACGAGCAAAACTAGTAAAACGAGCAAAACGAGTAAAACGAGCAAAACGAGTAAAACGAGTAAAACGAGTAAAACGAGTAAAACGAGTAAAACGAGTAAAACGAGTAAAACGAGTAAAACGAGTAAAACGAGTAAAACGAGTAAAACGAGTAAAACGAGTATTTCGAGTAAAACGAGTAAAACGAGTAAAACTAGTAAAACTAGTAAAACTAGTAAAACTAGTAAAACTAGTGAAACTAGTGAAACTAGTGAAACTAGTAAAACTAGTAAAACTAGTAAAACGAGTAAAACGAGTAAAACGAGTAAAACGAGTAAAACGAGAAAAACGAGTAAAACGAGTAAAACGAGTAATACGAGTAAAACGAGTAAAACGAGTAAAACGAGTAAAACTAGTAAAACTAGTAAAACTAGTAAAACTAGTAAAACTAGTAAAACTAGTAAAACTAGTAAAACTAGTAAAACTAGTAAAACTAGTAAAACGAGTAAAACGAGTAAAACGAGTAAAACGAGTAAAACGAGTAAAACGAGTAAAACGAGTAAAACGAGTAAAACGAGCAAAACTAGTAAAACGAGCAAAACTAGTAAAACGAGCAAAACTAGTAAAACGAGTAAAACGAGTAAAACGAGTAAAACGAGTAAAACGAGTAAAACGAGTAAAACGAGTAAAACGAGTAAAACTAGTAAAACGAGTAAAACGAGTAAAACGAGTAAAACGAGTAAAACGAGTAAAACGAGTCAAACGAGTAAAACGAGTAAAACGAGCAAAACTAGTAAAACGAGCAAAACTAGTAAAACGAGTAAAACGAGTACAACGAGTAAAACGAGTAAAACGAGTAAAACGAGTAAAACGAGTAAAACGAGTAAAACGAGTAAAACGAGTAAAACGAGTAAAACGAGAAAAACGAGTAAAACGAGTAAAACGAGTAATACGAGTAAAACGAGTAAAACGAGTAAAACGAGTAAAACTAGTAAAACTAGTAAAACTAGTAAAACTAGTAAAACTAGTAAAACTAGTAAAACTAGTAAAACTAGTAAAACGAGTAAAACGAGTAAAACGAGTAAAACGAGTAAAACGAGCAAAACGAGTAAAACGAGCAAAACTAGTAAAACGAGCAAAACTAGTAAAACGAGCAAAACTAGTAAAACGAGCAAAACGAGTAAAACGAGTAAAACGAGTAAAACGAGTAAAACGAGTAGAACGAGTAAAACGAGTAAAACGAGTAAAACGAGTAAAACGAGTAAAACGAGTAAAACGAGTAAAACGAGTAAAACGAGTAAAACGAGTAAAACGAGTAAAACGAGTAAAACGAGTAAAACGAGTAAAACGAGTAAAACGAGTAAAACGAGTAAAACGAGTAAAACGAGTAAAACGAGTAAAACGAGTAAAACGAGTAAAACGAGTAAAACGAGTAAAACGAGTAAAACGAGTAAAACGAGTAATACGAGTAAAACTAGTAAAACTAGTAAAACGAGTAAAACGAGTAAAACGAGTAAAACGAGTAAAACGAGTGAAACGAGTAAAACGAGTAAAACGAGTAAAACGAGTAAAACGAGTAAAACGAGTAAAACGAGTAAAACGAGTAAAACGAGTAAAACTAGTAAAACTAGTAAAACTAGTAAAACTAGTAAAACTAGTAAAACTAGTAAAACTAGTAAAACTAGTAAAACTAGTAAAACTAGTAAAACGAGTAAAACGAGTAAAACGAGTAAAACGAGTAAAACGAGTAAAACGAGTAAAACGAGTAAAACGAGTAAAACGAGTAAAACGAGTAAAACGAGCAAAACTAGTAAAACGAGCAAAACTAGTAAAACGAGTAAAACGAGTAAAACGAGTAAAACGAGTAAAACGAGTAAAACGAGTAAAACGAGTAAAACGAGTAAAACGAGTAAAACGAGTAAAACGAGTAAAACGAGTAAAACGAGTAAAACGAGTAAAACGAGTAAAACGAGTAAAACGAGTAAAACGAGTAAAACGAGTAAAACGAGTAAAACGAGTAAAACGAGTAAAACGAGTAAAACGAGTAAAACGAGTAAAACGAGTAAAACGAGTAAAACGAGTAAAACGAGTAAAACGAGTAAAACGAGTAAAACGAGTAAAACGAGTAAAACGAGTAAAACTAGTAAAACTAGTAAAACTAGTAAAACGAGTAAAACGAGTAAAACGAGTAAAACGAGTAAAACGAGTAATTCGAGTAAAACGAGTAAAACGAGTAAAACGAGTAAAACGAGTAAAACTAGTAAAACTAGTAAAACTAGTAAAACGAGTAAAACGAGTAATTCGAGTAAAACGAGTAAAACGAGTAAAACGAGTAAAACGAGTAAAACTAGTAAAACTAGTAAAACTAGTAAAACGAGCAAAACTAGTAAAACGAGCAAAACTAGTAAAACGAGCAAAACGAGTAAAACGAGTAAAACGAGTAAAACGAGTAAAACGAGAAAAACGAGTAAAACGAGCAAAACTAGTAAAACGAGCAAAACTAGTAAAACGAGTAAAACGAGTAAAACGAGTAAAACGAGTAAAACGAGTAAAACGAGTAAAACGAGTAAAACGAGTAAAACGAGTAAAACGAGTAAAACGAGTAAAACGAGTAAAACGAGTAATACGAGTAAAACTAGTAAAACTAGTAAAACGAGTAAAACGAGTAAAACGAGTAAAACGAGTAAAACGAGTAAAACGAGTAAAACTAGTAAAACTAGTAAAACTAGTAAAACTAGTAAAACTAGTAAAACTAGTAAAACTAGTAAAACTAGTAAAACTAGTAAAACTAGTAAAACTAGTAAAACGAGTAAAACGAGTAAAACGAGTAAAACGAGTAAAACGAGTAAAACGAGTAAAACGAGTAAAACGAGTAAAACGAGTAAAACGAGTAAAACGAGTAAAACGAGTAAAACGAGTAAAACGAGTAAAACGAGTAAAACGAGTAAAACGAGTAAAACGAGTAAAACGAGCAAAACTAGTAAAACGAGCAAAACTAGTAAAACGAGTAAAACGAGTAAAACGAGTAAAACGAGTAAAACGAGTAAAACGAGTAAAACGAGTAAAACGAGTAAAACGAGTAAAACGAGTAAAACGAGTAAAACGAGTAAAACGAGTAAAACGAGTAAAACGAGTAAAACGAGTAAAACGAGTAAAACGAGTAAAACGAGTAAAACGAGTAAAACGAGTAAAACGAGTAAAACGAGTAAAACGAGTAAAACGAGTAAAACGAGTAAAACGAGTAAAACGAGTAAAACGAGTAAAACGAGTAAAACTAGTAAAACTAGTAAAACTAGTAAAACTAGTAAAACTAGTAAAACGAGTAAAACGAGTAAAACGAGCAAAACTAGTAAAACGAGCAAAACTAGTAAAACGAGCAAAACTAGTAAAACGAGTAAAACGAGTAAAACGAGTAAAACGAGTAAAACGAGTAAAACGAGTAAAACGAGTAAAACTAGTAAAACGAGTAAAACGAGTAAAACGAGTAAAACGAGTAAAACGAGTAAAACGAGTAAAACGAGTAAAACGAGCAAAACTAGTAAAACGAGCAAAACTAGTAAAACGAGTAAAACGAGTAAAACGAGTAAAACGAGTAAAACGAGTAAAACGAGTAAAACGAGTAAAACGAGTAAAACGAGTAAAACGAGTAAAACGAGTAAAACGAGTAAAACGAGTAAAACGAGTAAAACGAGTAAATCGAGTAAAACGAGTAAAACGAGTAAAACGAGTAAAACGAGTAAAACGAGCAAAACTAGTAAAACGAGCAAAACTAGTAAAACGAGCAAAACTAGTAAAACGAGTAAAACGAGTAAAACGAGTAAAACGAGTAAAACGAGTAAAACGAGTAAAACGAGTAAAACGAGTAAAACTAGTAAAACGAGTAAAACGAGTAAAACGAGTAAAACGAGTAAAACGAGTAAAACGAGTCAAACGAGTAAAACGAGTAAAACGAGCAAAACTAGTAAAACGAGCAAAACTAGTAAAACGAGTAAAACGAGTACAACGAGTAAAACGAGTAAAACGAGTAAAACGAGTAAAACGAGTAAAACGAGTAAAACGAGTAAAACGAGTAAAACGAGTAAAACGAGAAAAACGAGTAAAACGAGTAAAACGAGTAATACGAGTAAAACGAGTAAAACGAGTAAAACGAGTAAAACTAGTAAAACTAGTAAAACTAGTAAAACTAGTAAAACTAGTAAAACTAGTAAAACTAGTAAAACTAGTAAAACTAGTAAAACTAGTAAAACGAGTAAAACGAGTAAAACGAGTAAAACGAGTAAAACGAGCAAAACGAGTAAAACGAGCAAAACTAGTAAAACGAGCAAAACTAGTAAAACGAGCAAAACTAGTAAAACGAGCAAAACGAGTAAAACGAGCAAAACGAGTAAAACGAGTAAAACGAGTAGAACGAGTAAAACGAGTAAAACGAGGTAAAACGAGTAAAACGAGTAAAACGAGTAAAACGAGTAAAACGAGTAAAACGAGTAAAACGAGTAAAACGAGTAAAACGAGTAAAACGAGTAAAACGAGTAAAACGAGTAAAACGAGTAAAACGAGTAAAACGAGTAAAACGAGTAAAACGAGTAAAACGAGTAAAACGAGTAAAACGAGTAAAACGAGTAAAACGAGTAAAACGAGTAAAACGAGTAAAACGAGTAAAACGAGTAAAACGAGTAATACGAGTAAAACTAGTAAAACTAGTAAAACGAGTAAAACGAGTAAAACGAGTAAAACGAGTAAAACGAGTGAAACGAGTAAAACGAGTAAAACGAGTAAAACGAGTAAAACGAGTAAAACGAGTAAAACGAGTAAAACGAGTAAAACGAGTAAAACTAGTAAAACTAGTAAAACTAGTAAAACTAGTAAAACTAGTAAAACTAGTAAAACTAGTAAAACTAGTAAAACTAGTAAAACTAGTAAAACGAGTAAAACGAGTAAAACGAGTAAAACGAGTAAAACGAGTAAAACGAGTAAAACGAGTAAAACGAGTAAAACGAGCAAAACTAGTAAAACGAGCAAAACTAGTAAAACGAGTAAAACGAGTAAAACGAGTAAAACGAGTAAAACGAGTAAAACGAGTAAAACGAGTAAAACGAGTAAAACGAGTAAAACGAGTAAAACGAGTAAAACGAGTAAAACGAGTAAACGAGTAAAACGAGTAAAACGAGTAAAACGAGTAAAACGAGTAAAACGAGTAAAACGAGTAAAACGAGTAAAACGAGTAAAACGAGTAAAACGAGTAAAACGAGTAAAACGAGTAAAACGAGTAAAACGAGTAAAACGAGTAAAACGAGTAAAACGAGTAAAACGAGTAAAACGAGTAAAACGAGTAAAACGAGTAAAACGAGTAAAACGAGTAAAACGAGTAAAACTAGTAAAACTAGTAAAACTAGTAAAACGAGTAAAACGAGTAAAACGAGTAAAACGAGTAAAACGAGTAATTCGAGTAAAACGAGTAAAACGAGTAAAACGAGTAAAACGAGTAAAACTAGTAAAACTAGTAAAACTAGTAAAACGAGTAAAACGAGTAATTCGAGTAAAACGAGTAAAACGAGTAAAACGAGTAAAACGAGTAAAACTAGTAAAACTAGTAAAACTAGTAAAACGAGCAAAACTAGTAAAACGAGCAAAACTAGTAAAACGAGCAAAACGAGTAAAACGAGCAAAACGAGTAAAACGAGTAAAACGAGAAAAACGAGTAAAACGAGCAAAACTAGTAAAACGAGCAAAACTAGTAAA
>NW_027486766.1:0-20219 GCF_050908995.1 Andrena cerasifolii | reverse complement strand
ATATCGAAAAAACTGATATTGAATCCGATATTAGAACCGATATTCAAAAAACCGATATTGGAGAACAAATATTGAAACACTGATATTGAAAAACCGATATTGAATCCGATATTAGAACCGATATACAAAAACCGATATTGGAGAACAAATATTGAAAAACTGATATTGAAAAACCGATATTGAATCCGATATTAGAACCGATATTGAAACCGATATTAGAACCGATATTGAAAAACCGATATTGAAAAACCGATATTGAAAAACCTATATCGAAAAACTGATATTGCAAAACCGATATTGAAAAACCGATATTGAATCCGATATTAGAACCGATATTCAAAAACCGATATTGGAGAACAAATATTGAAACACTGATATTGAAAAACCGATATTGAATCCGATATTAGAACCGATATTGAAAAACCGATATTGAATCCGATATTAGAACCGATATTGAAAAACCGATATTGAAAAACAAATATTGGAAAACTGATATCGAAAAACTGATATTGAATCCGATATTAGAACCGATATTCAAAAACCGATATTGGAGAACAAATATTGAAACACTGATATTGAAAAACCGATATTGAATCCGATATTAGGACCGATATTGAAAAAACCGATATTTAAAAACCTATATCGAAAAACTGATATTGCAAAACCGATATTGAAAAAACCGATATTGAATCCGATATTAGAACCGATATTGAAAAACCGATTATTGAAAAACCTATATCGAAAAACTGATATTGCAAAACCGATATTGAAAAACCGATATTGAATCCGATATTAGAACCGATATTGAAAAACCGATATTGAAAAACCGATATTGAATCCGATATTAGAACCGATATTGAAAAACCTATATTGAATCCGATATTAGAACCGATATTGAAAAACCGAATATTGGAGAACAAATATTCAAAAACCGATATTGAAAAACAAATATTGAAAAAACTGATATTGAAAAACCGATATTGAATCCGATATTTAGAACCGATATTGAAAAACCGATATTGATCCCGATATTAGAAACCGATATGAAAAACGATATTGTAAAGCAAATATTGAAAAACTGATATCGAAAACTGATATTGAAAAACCGATATTGAAAAACCGATATTGAAAAACCGATATTGAATCCGATATTAGAACCGATATTGAAAAACCGATATTGAAAAACAAATATTGAAAACTGATATCGAAAAACTGATATTGAAAAACCGATATTGAAAAACCGATATTGAAAAACAAATATTGAAAATCTGATATCGAAAACTGATATTGAAAAACCGATATTGAATCCGATATTAGAACCGATATTCAAAAACCGATATTGGAGAACAAATATTGAAAAACTGATATTGAAAAACCGATATTCAAAAACCGATATTGGAGAACACATATTGAAAAACTGATATTGAAAAACCGATATTGAAAACCCGATATTGAAAAACCTATATCGAAAAACTGATATTGCAAAACCGATATTGAATCCGATATTAGAACCGATATGAAAAACCGATATTGAATCCGATATTAGAACCGATATTGGAAAAACCGATATTGAAAAACAAATATTGAAAAACTGATATCGAAAAACTGATATTGAAAAACCGATATGAAAAACCGATATTGAAAAACCGATATTGAAAAACCGATATTGAATCCGATATTAGAACCGATATTCAAAACCGATATTGGAGAACAAATATTGAAAAACTGATATTGAAAAACCGATATTGAAACCGATATTAGAACCGATATTGAAAAACCGATATTGAAAAACAAATATTGAAAAACTGATATTGAAAAACAAATAATGGAAAACTGATATCGAAAAACTGATATTGAATCCGATATTAGAACCGATATTCAAAAACCGATATTGGAGAACAAATATTGAAACACTGATATTGAAAAACCGATATTGAATCCGATATTAGAACCGATATACAAAACCGATATTGGAGAACAAATATTGAAAAACTGATATTGAAAAACCGATATTGAATCCGATATTAGACCGATATTGAAAACCGATATTGAATCCGATATTAGAACCGATATTGAAAAACCGATATTGAAAAACAAATATTGGAAAACTGATATCGAAAACTGATATTGAATCCGATATTAGAACCGATATTCAAAAACCGATATTGGAGAACAAATATTGAAACACTGATATTGAAAAAACCGATATTGAATCCGATATTAGAACCGATATACAAAAACCGATATTGGAGAACAAATATTGAAAAACTGATATCGAAAACTGATATTGAAAAAACCGATATTGAAAACCTATATCGAAAAACTGATACTGCAAAACCGATATTGAATCCGATATTAGAACCGATATTGAAAACCGATATTGAATCCGATATTAGAACCGATATTGAAAAACCGATATTGAAAAACAAATATTGGAAAACTGATATCGAAAAACTGATATTGAATCCGATATTAGAACCGATATTCAAAACCGATATTGGAGAACAAATATTGAAACACTGATATTGAAAAACCGATATTGAATCCGATATTAGAACCGATATACAAAAACCGATATTGGAGAACAAATATTGAAAAACTGATATTGAAAGACCGATATTGAAAAACCGTATTGAAAAACCGATATTGAAACCGATATTAGAACCGATATTGAAAAACCGATATTGAAAAACAAATATTGAATAACTGATATCGAAAAACTGATATTGAAAACCGATATTGAATCCGATATTAGAACGATATTGAAAAACCGATATTGAAAAACCGATATTGAAAAACAAATATTGAAAAACTGATATCGAAAAACTGATATTGAATCCGATATTAGAACCGATATTCAAAAAACGATATTGGAGAACAAATATTGAAAAACTGATATTGAAAAACCGATATTGAAAAACCGTATTGAAAAACCGATATTGAAACCGATATTAGAACCGATATTGAAAAACCGATATTGAAAAACCGATATTGAAAAACCTATATCGAAAAACTGATATTGCAAAACCGATATTGAAAAACCGATATTGAATCCGATATTAGAACCGATATTCAAAAACCGATATTGGAGAACAAATATTGAAACACTGATATTGAAAAACCGATATTGAATCCGATATTAGAACCGATATTGAAAAACCGATATTGAAAAACCTATATCGAAAAACTGATATTGCAAAACCGATATTGAAAACCGATATTGAATCCGATATTAGAACCGATATTCAAAACCGATATTGGAGACCAAATATTGAAAAACTGATATCGAAAAACTGATATTGAAAACTGATATTGCAAAACCGATATTGAATCCGATATTAGAACCGATATTGAATCCGATATTAGAACCGATATTGAAAAACAAATATTGAAAAACTGATATTGAAAAACCGATATTGAATCCGATATTAGAACCGATATGAAAAACCGATATTGATCCGATATTAGAACCGATATTGAAAAACCGATATTGTAAAGCAAATATTGAAAAACTGATATTGAAAAACTGATATTGAAAAACCGATATTGAAAAACCGATATTGAAAAACCGATATTGAATCCGATATTAGAACCGATATTGAAAAACCGATATTGAAAACAAATATTGAAAAACTGATATCGAAAAACTGATATTGAAAACGATATTGAAAAACCGATATTGAAAAACAAATATTGAAAATCTGATATCGAAAAACTGATATTGAAAAACCGATATTGAATCCGATATTAGAACCGATATTCAAAAACCGATATTGGAGAACAAATATTGAAAAACTGATATTGAAAAACCGATATTCAAAAACCGATATTGGAGAACACATATTGAAAAACTGATATTGAAAAACCGATATTGAAAACCCGATATTGAAAAACCTATATCGAAAAACTGATATTGCAAAACCGATATTGAATCCGATATTAGAACCGATATTGAAAAACCGATATTGAATCCAGTATTAGAACCGATATTGAAAAACCGATATTGAAAAACAAATATTGAAAAAACTGATATCAAAAACTGATTGAAAAACCGATATTGAAAAACCGATATTGAAAAACCGATATTGAAAAACCGATATTGAATCCGATATTAGAACCGATATTCAAAAACCGATATTGGAGAACAAATATTGAAAAACTGATATTGAAAAACCGATATTGAAACCGATATTAGAACCGATATTGAAAAACCGATATTGAAAAACAAATATTGAAAAACTGATATTGAAAAACAAATAATGGAAAACTGATATCGAAAAACTGATATTGAATCCGATATTAGAACCGATATTCAAAAACCGATATTGGAGAACAAATATTGAAACACTGATATTGAAAAACCGATATTGAATCCGATATTAGAACCGATATACAAAAACCGATATTGGAGAACAAATATTGAAAAACTGATATTGAAAAACCGATATTGAATCCGATATTAGAACCGATATTGAAAAACCGATATTGAATCCGATATTAGAACCGATATTGAAAAACCGATATTGAAAAACAAATATTGGAAAACTGATATCGAAAAACTGAAATTGAATCCGATATTAGAACCGATATTCAAAAACCGATATTGGAGAACAAATATTGAAACACTGATATTGAAAAACCGATATTGAATCCGATATTAGAACCGATATACAAAAACCGATATTGGAGAACAAATATTGAAAAACTGATATCGAAAAACTGATATTGAAAAACCGATATTGAAAACCTATATCGAAAAACTGATACTGCAAAACCGATATTGAATCCGATATTAGAACCGATATTGAAAAACCGATATTGAATCCGATATTAGAACCGATATTGAAAAACCGATATTGAAAAACAAATATTGGAAAACTGATATCGAAAAACTGATATTGAATCCGATATTAGAACCGATATTCAAAAACCGATATTGGAGAACAAATATTGAAACACTGATATTGAAAAACCGATATTGAAAAACCGTATTGAAAAACCGATATTGAAACCGATATTAGAACCGATATTGAAAAACCGATATTGAAAAACAAATATTGAATAACTGATATCGAAAAACTGATATTGAAAAACCGATATTGAATCCGATATTAGAACCGATATTGAAAAACCGATATTGAAAAACCGATATTGAAAAACAAATATTGAAAAACTGATATCGAAAAACTGATATTGAATCCGATATTAGAACCGATATTCAAAAAACGATATTGGAGAACAAATATTGAAAAACTGATATTGAAAAACCGATATTGAAAAACCGTATTGAAAAACCGATATTGAAACCGATATTAGAACCGATATTGAAAAACCGATATTGAAAAACCGATATTGAAAAACCTATATCGAAAAACTGATATTGCAAAACCGATATTGAAAAACCGATATTGAATCCGATATTAGAACCGATATTCAAAAACCGATATTGGAGAACAAATATTGAAACACTGATATTGAAAAACCGATATTGAATCCGATATTAGAACCGATATTGAAAAACCGATATTGAAAAACCTATATCGAAAAACTGATATTGCAAAACCGATATTGAAAAACCGATATTGAATCCGATATTAGAACCGATATTCAAAAACCGATATTGGAGACCAAATATTGAAAAACTGATATCGAAAAACTGATATTGAAAAACCGATATTGAAAAACCGGTATTGAATCCGATATTAGAACCGATATTGAAAAACCGATATTGAATCCGATATTAGAACCGATATTCAAAAACCGATATTGGAGAACAAATATTGAAGAACTGATATCGAAAAACTGATATTGAAAAACCGATATTGAAAAACCGGTATTGAATCCGATATTAGAACCGATATTGAAAAACCGATATTGAATCCGATATTAGAACCGATATTCAAAAACCGATATTGGAGAACAAATATTGAAGAACTGATATCGAAAAACTGATATTGAAAAACCGATACTGAAAAACCGATATTGAAACCGATATTAGAACCGATATTGAAAAACTGATATTGAAAAACCGATATTGAAAAACCGATATTGAAAAACCGATATTGAAAAACCGGTATTGAATCCGATATTAGAACCGATATTGAAAAACCGATATTGAATCCGATATTAGAACCGATATTGAAAAACCGATGTTGAATCCGATATTAGAACCGATATTGAAAAACAAATATTGAAAAACTGATATCGAAAAACTGATATTGAAAAACCGATACTGAAAAACCGATATTGAAACCGATATTAGAACCGATATTGAAAAACTGATATTGAAAAACCGATATTGAAAAACCGATATTGAAAAACCGATATTGAAAAACCGATATTGAAACCGATATTAGAACCGATATTGAAAAACCGATAATGAAAAACAAATATTGAAAGACTGATATTGAAAAACCGATATTGAACCGATATTAGAACCGATATTCAAAAACCGATATTGAAAACCAAATATTGAAAAACTGATATTGAAAAACCGATATTGAAAAACCGTTATTGAAAAACCTATATCGAAAACTGATATTGAAAAACCGATATTGAAACCGATATTAGAACCGATATTGAAAAACCGATATTGAAAAACAAATATTGAAAAACTGATATCGAAAAACTGATATTGAAAAACCGATATTGAAAAAACGATATTGAAACCGATATTAGAACCGATATTGAAAAACCGATATTGAAAACCAAATATTGAAAAACTGATATTGCAAAACCGATATTGAAAAACCGATATTGAATCCGATATTAGAACCGATATACAAAAACCGATATTGGAGAACAAATATTGAAAAACTGATATTGAAAGACCGATATTGAAAAACCGTATTGAAAAACCGATATTGAAACCGATATTAGAACCGATATTGAAAAACCGATATTGAAAAACAAATATTGAATAACTGATATCGAAAAACTGATATTGAAAAACCGATATTGAATCCGATATTAGAACCGATATTGAAAAACCGATATTGAAAAACCGATATTGAAAAACAAATATTGAAAAACTGATATCGAAAAACTGATATTGAATCCGATATTAGAACCGATATTCAAAAAACGATATTGGAGAACAAATATTGAAAAACTGATATTGAAAAACCGATATTGAAAAACCGTATTGAAAAACCGATATTGAAACCGATATTAGAACCGATATTGAAAAACCGATATTGAAAAACCGATATTGAAAAACCTATATCGAAAAACTGATATTGCAAAACCGATATTGAAAAACCGATATTGAATCCGATATTAGAACCGATA
Source organism: Andrena cerasifolii (assembly GCF_050908995.1). Lineage (NCBI taxonomy): Eukaryota > Metazoa > Arthropoda > Insecta > Hymenoptera > Andrenidae > Andrena > Andrena cerasifolii. Next base: position 12,929 of record NW_027486766.1, on the reverse strand, counting down.
TTCAAAAACCGATATTGGAGAACAAATATTGAAACACTGATATTGAAAAACCGATATTGAATCCGATATTAGAACCGATATTGAAAAACCGATATTGAAAAACCTATATCGAAAAACTGATATTGCAAAACCGATATTGAAAAACCGATATTGAATCGGATATTAGAACCGATATTCAAAAACCGATATTGGAGAACAAATATTGAAAAACTGATATCGAAAAACTGATATTGAAAAACCGATATTGAAAAACCGGTATTGAATCCGATATTAGAACCGATATTGAAAAACCGATATTGAATCCGATATTAGAACCGATATTCAAAAACCGATATTGGAGAACAAATATTGAAGAACTGATATCGAAAAACTGATATTGAAAAACCGATATTGAAAAACCGGTATTGAATCCGATATTAGAACCGATATTGAAAAACCGATATTGAATCCGATATTAGAACCGATATTGAAAAACCGATGTTGAATCCGATATTAGAACCGATATTGAAATACAAATATTGAAAAACTGATATCGAAAAACTGATATTGAAAAACCGATACTGAAAAACCGATATTGAAACCGATATTAGAACCGATATTGAAAAACTGATATTGAAAAACCGATATTGAAAAACCGATATTGAAAAACCGATATTGAAACCGATATTAGAACCGATATTGAAAAACCGATAATGAAAAACAAATATTGAAAGACTGATATTGAAAAACCGATATTGAACCGATATTAGAACCGATATTCAAAAACCGATATTGAAAACCAAATATTGAAAAACTGATATTGAAAAACCGATATTGAAAAACCGTTATTGAAAAACCTATATCGAAAACTGATATTGAAAAACCGATATTGAAACCGATATTAGAACCGATATTGAAAAACCGATATTGAAAAACAAATATTGAAAAACTGATATCGAAAAACTGATATTGAAAAACCGATATTGAAAAAACGATATTGAAACCGATATTAGAACCGATATTGAAAAACCGATATTGAAAACCAAATATTGAAAAACTGATATTGAAAAACTGATATCGAAAAACTGATATTGAAAAACCGATATTGAATCCGATATTAGAACCGATATTGAAAAACCGATATTGAAAAATCTATATCGAAAAACTGATATTGCAAAACCGATATTAAAAAACCGATATTGAATCCGATATTAGAACCGATATTGAAAAACCGATATTGAAAAACCTATATCGAAAAACTGATATTGCAAAACCGATATTGAAAAACCGATATTGAATCCGATATTAGAACCGATATTGAAAAACCGATATTGAATCCGATATTAGAACCGATATTGAAAAACCTATATTGAATCCGATATTAGAACCGATATTGAAAAACCGATATTGGAGAACAAATATTCAAAAACCGATATTGAAAAACAAATATTGAAAAACTGATATCGAAAAACTGATATCGAAAAACTGATATTGAAAAACCGATATTGAAAAACCGATATTGAATCCGATATTAGAACCGATATTGAAAAACCGATATTGATTCCGATATTAGAACCGATATTGAAAAACCGATATTGTAAAGCAAATATTGAAAAACTGATATCGAAAAACTGATATTGAAAAACCGATATTGAAAAACCGATATTGAATCCGATATTAGAACCGATATTGAAAAACCGATATTGAAAAACAAATATTGAAAAACTGATATCGAAAAACTGATATTGAAAAACCGATATTGAAAAACCGATATTGAAAAACCGATATTGAAAAACAAATATTGAAAATCTGATATCGAAAAACCGATATTGAAAAACTGATATTGAAAAACCGATATTGAAAAACCGTATTGAAAAACCGATATTGAAACCGATATTAGAACCGATATTCAAAAACCGACATTGAAAAACAAATATTGAAAAACTGATATCGAAAAACTGATATTGAAAAACCGATATTGAAAAACCTATATCGAAAAACTGATATTGCAAAACCGATATTGAATCCGATATTAGAACCGATATTGAAAAACCGATATTGAATCCGATATTAGAACCGATATTGAAAAACCGATATAGAAAAACAAATATTGAAAAACTGATATCGAAAAACTGATATTGAATCCGATATTAGAACCGATATTCAAAAACCGATATTGGAGAACAAATATTGAAACACTGATATTGCAAAACCGATATTGAATCCGATATTAGAACCGATATTGAAAAACCGATATTGAATCCGATATTAGAACCGATATTGAAAAACCGATATTGAATCCGATATTAGAACCGATATTGAAAAACCGATATAGAAAAACAAATATTGAAAAACTGATATCGAAAAACTGATATTGAAACCGATATTAGAACCGATATTGAAAAACCGATATTGAAAAACAAATATTGAAAAACTGATATCGAAAAACTGATATTGAAAAACCGATATTGAAAAAACGATATTGAAACCGATATTAGAACCGATATTGAAAAACCGATATTGAAAACCAAATATTGAAAAACTGATATCGAAAAACTGATATTGAAAAACCGATATTGAATCCGATATTAGAACCGATATTCAAAAACCGATATTGGAGAACAAATATTGAAAAACCGATATTGAAAAACAAATATTGAAAAACTGATATCGAAAAACTGATATTGAAAAACCGATATTGAAAAACCGATATTGAATCCGATATTAGAACCGATATTGAAAAACCGATATTGAATCCGATATTAGAACCGATATTGAAAAACCGATATTTAAAAACCTATATCGAAAAACTGATATTGCAAAACCGATATTGAAAAACCGATATTGAATCCGATATTAGAACCGATATTGAAAAACCGATATTGAAAACCAAAAATTGAAAAACTGATATCGAAAAACTGATATTGAAAAACCGATATTGAATCCGATATTAGAACCGATATTGAAAAACCGATATTTAAAAACCTATATCGAAAAACTGATATTGCAAAACCGATATTGAAAAACCGATATTGAATCCGATATTAGAACCGATATTGAAAAACCGATATTGAAAAACCTATATCGAAAAACTCATGTTGAAAAACCGATATTGAAAAACCGATATTGAATCCGATATTAGAACCGATATTGAAAAACCGATATTGAAAAACCGATATTGAATCCGATATTAGAACCGATATTGAAAAACCTATATTGAATCCGATATTAGAACCGATATTGAAAAACCGATATTGGAGAACAAATATTCAAAAACCGATATTGAAAAACAAATATTGAAAAACTGATATTGAAAAACCGATATTGAATCCGATATTAGAACCGATATTCAAGAACCGATATTGGAGAACAAATATTGAAAAACCGATATTGAAAAACAAATATTGAAAAACTGATATCGAAAAACTGATATTGATAAACCGATATTGAAAAACCGATATTGAATCCGATATTGAATCCGAAATTAGAACCGATATTCAAAAACCGATATTGGAGAACAAATATTGAAAAACTGATATTGAAAAACCGATATTGAACCGATATTCAAAAACCGATATTGAAAAACTAATATTGAAAAACAAATATTGAAAAACTGATATCGAAAAACTGATATTGAAAAACCGATATTGAAAACCCGATATTGAATCCGATATTAGAACCGATATTCAAAAACCGATATTGGAGAACAAATATTGAAAAACTGATATCGAAAAACTGATATTGAAAAACCGATATTGAAAAACCGATATTGAATCCGATATTAGAACCGATATTGAAAAACCGATATTGATCCCGATATTAGAACCGATATTGAAAAACCGATATTGTAAAGCAAATATTGAAAAACTGATATCGAAAAACTGATATTGAAAAACCGATATTGAAAAACCGATATTGAAAAACCGATATTGAATCCGATATTAGAACCGATATTGAAAAACCGATATTGAAACCGATATTAGAACCGATATTGAAAAACCGATATTGAAAAACAAATATTGAAAAACTGATATCGAAAAACTGATATTGAAAAACCGATATTGAAAAAACGATATTGAAACCGATATTAGAACCGATATTGAAAAACCGATATTGAAAACCAAATATTGAAAAACTGATATCGAAAAACTGATATTGAAAAACCGATATTGAATCCGATATTAGAACCGATATTGAAAAACCGATATTGAAAAACCTATATCGAAAAACTGATATTGCAAAACCGATATTGAAAAACCGATATTGAATCCGATATTAGAACCGATATTGAAAAACCGATATTGAAAAACCTATATCGAAAAACTGATATTGCAAAACCGATATTGAAAAACCGATATTGAATCCGATATTAGAACCGATATTGAAAAACCGATATTGAATCCGATATTAGAACCGATATTGAAAAACCTATATTGAATCCGATATTAGAACCGATATTGAAAAACCGATATTGGAGAACAAATATTCAAAAACCGATATTGAAAAACAAATATTGAAAAACTGATATCGAAAAACTGATATCGAAAAACTGATATTGAAAAACCGATATTGAAAAACCGATATTGAATCCGATATTAGAACCGATATTGAAAAACCGATATTGATTCCGATATTAGAACCGATATTGAAAAACCGATATTGTAAAGCAAATATTGAAAAACTGATATCGAAAAACTGATATTGAAAAACCGATATTGAAAAACCGATATTGAAAAACCGATATTGAATCCGATATTAGAACCGATATTGAAAAACCGATATTGAAAAACAAATATTGAAAAACTGATATCGAAAAACTGATATTGAAAAACCGATATTGAAAAACCGATATTGAAAAACAAATATTGAAAATCTGATATCGAAAAACCGATATTGAAAAACTGATATTGAAAAACCGATATTGAAAAACCGTATTGAAAAACCGATATTGAAACCGATATTAGAACCGATATTCAAAAACCGACATTGAAAAACAAATATTGAAAAACTGATATCGAAAAACTGATATTGAAAAACCGATATTGAAAAACCTATATCGGAAAACTGATATTGCAAAACCGATATTGAATCCGATATTAGAACCGATATTGAAAAACCGATATTGAATCCGATATTAGAACCGATATTGAAAAACCGATATAGAAAAACAAATATTGAAAAACTGATATCGAAAAACTGATATTGAATCCGATATTAGAACCGATATTCAAAAACCGATATTGGAGAACAAATATTGAAACACTGATATTGAAAAACCGATATTGAATCCGATATTAGAACCGATATACAAAAACCGATATTGGAGAACAAATATTGAAAAACTGATATTGAAAAACCGATATTGAAACCGATATTAGAACCGATATTGAAAAACCGATATTGAAAAACAAATATTGAAAAACTGATATCGAAAAACTGATATTGAAAAACCGATATTGAAAAAACGATATTGAAACCGATATTAGAACCGATATTGAAAAACCGATATTGAAAACCAAATATTGAAAAACTGATATCGAAAAACTGATATTGAAAAACCGATATTGAATCCGATATTAGAACCGATATTCAAAAACCGATATTGGAGAACAAATATTGAAAAACCGATATTGAAAAACAAATATTGAAAAACTGATATCGAAAAACTGATATTGAAAAATCGATATTGAAAAACCGATATTGAATCCGATATTAGAACCGATATTGAAAAACCGATATTGAATCCGATATTAGAACCGATATTGAAAAACCGATATTTAAAAACCTATATCGAAAAACTGATATTGCAAAACCGATATTGAAAAACCGATATTGAATCCGATATTAGAACCGATATTGAAAAACCGATATTGAAAACCAAAAATTGAAAAACTGATATCGAAAAACTGATATTGAAAAACCGATATTGAATCCGATATTAGAACCGATATTGAAAAACCGATATTGAAAAACAAATATTGAAAAACTGATATCGAAAAACTGATATTGAAAAACCGATATTGAAAAACCGATATTGAAAAACAAATATTGAAAATCTGATATCGAAAAACTGATATTGAAAAACCGATATTGAATCCGATATTAGAACCGATATTCAAAAACCGATATTGGAGAACAAATATTGAAAAACTGATATTGAAAAACCGATATTGAAAAACCGATATTGAAAAACCTATATCGAAAAACTGATATTGCAAAACCGATATTGAATCCGATATTAGAACCGATATTGAAAAACCGATATTGAATCCGATATTAGAACCGATATTGAAAAACCGATATTGAAAAACAAATATTGAAAAACTGATATCGAAAAACTGATATTGAAAAACCGATATTGAAAAACCGATATTGAATCCGATATTAGAACCGATATTCAAAAACCGATATTGGAGAACAAATATTGAAAAACTGATATTGAAAAACCGATATTGAAAAACCGATATTGAATCCGATATTAGAACCGATATTGAAAAACCTATATTGAATCCGATATTAGAACCGATATTGAAAAACCGATATTGGAGAACAAATATTCAAAAACCGATATTGAAAAACAAATATTGAAAAACTGATATTGAAAAACCGATATTGAATCCGATATTAGAACCGATATTCAAAAACCGATATTGGAGAACAAATATTGAAAAACCGATATTGAAAAACAAATATTGAAAAACTGATATCGAAAAACTGATATTGATAAACCGATATTGAAAAACCGATATTGAATCCGATATTGAATCCGAAATTAGAACCGATATTCAAAAACCGATATTGAAAACCAAAAATTGAAAAACTGATATCGAAAAACTGATATTGAAAAACCGATATTGAATCCGATATTAGAACCGATATTGAAAAACCGATATTGAAAAACAAATATTGAAAAACTGATATCGAAAAACTGATATTGAAAAACCGATATTGAAAAACCGATATTGAAAAACAAATATTGAAAATCTGATATCGAAAAACTGATATTGAAAAACCGATATTGAATCCGATATTAGAACCGATATTCAAAAACCGATATTGGAGAACAAATATTGAAAAACTGATATTGAAAAACCGATATTGAAAAACCGATATTGAAAAACCTATATCGAAAAACTGATATTGCAAAACCGATATTGAATCCGATATTAGAACCGATATTGAAAAACCGATATTGAATCCGATATTAGAACCGATATTGAAAAACCGATATTGAAAAACAAATATTGAAAAACTGATATCGAAAAACTGATATTGAAAAACCGATATTGAAAAACCGATATTGAATCCGATATTAGAACCGATATTCAAAAACCGATATTGGAGAACAAATATTGAAAAACTGATATTGAAAAACCGATATTGAAAAACCGATATTGAATCCGATATTAGAACCGATATTGAAAAACCTATATTGAATCCGATATTAGAACCGATATTGAAAAACCGATATTGGAGAACAAATATTCAAAAACCGATATTGAAAAACAAATATTGAAAAACTGATATTGAAAAACCGATATTGAATCCGATATTAGAACCGATATTCAAAAACCGATATTGGAGAACAAATATTGAAAAACCGATATTGAAAAACAAATATTGAAAAACTGATATCGAAAAACTGATATTGATAAACCGATATTGAAAAACCGATATTGAATCCGATATTGAATCCGAAATTAGAACCGATATTCAAAAACCGATATTGGAGAACAAATATTGAAAAACTGATATTGAAAAACCGATATTGAACCGATATTTAAAAACCGATATTGAAAAACTAATATTGAAAAACAAATATTGAAAAACTGATATCGAAAAACTGATATTGAAAAACCGATATTGAAAACCCGATATTGAATCCGATATTAGAACCGATATTCAAAAACCGATATTGGAGAACAAATATTGAAAAACTGATATCGAAAAACTGATATTGAAAAACCGATATTGAAACACCGATATTGAATCCGATATTAGAACCGATATTGAAAAACCGATATTGATCCCGATATTAGAACCGATATTGAAAAACCGATATTGTAAAGCAAATATTGAAAAACTGATATCGAAAAACTGATATTGAAAAACCGATATTGAAAAACCGATATTGAAAAACCGATATTGAATCCGATATTAGAACCGATATTGAAAAACCGATATTGAAACCGATATTAGAACCGATATTGAAAAACCGATATTGAAAAACAAATATTGAAAAACTGATATCGAAAAACTGATATTGAAAAACCGATATTGAAAAAACGATATTGAAACCGATATTAGAACCGATATTGAAAAACCGATATTGAAAACCAAATATTGAAAAACTGATATCGAAAAACTGATATTGAAAAACCGATATTGAATCCGATATTAGAACCGATATTGAAAAACCGATATTGAAAAACCTATATCGAAAAACTGATATTGCAAAACCGATATTGAAAAACCGATATTGAATCCGATATTAGAACCGATATTGAAAAACCGATATTGAAAAACCTATATCGAAAAACTGATATTGCAAAACCGATATTGAAAAACCGATATTGAATCCGATATTAGAACCGATATTGAAAAACCGATATTGAATCCGATATTAGAACCGATATTGAAAAACCTATATTGAATCCGATATTAGAACCGATATTGAAAAACCGATATTGGAGAACAAATATTCAAAAACCGATATTGAAAAACAAATATTGAAAAACTGATATCGAAAAACTGATATCGAAAAACCGATATTGAAAAACCGATATTGAAAAACCGATATTGAATCCGATATTAGAACCGATATTGAAAAACCGATATTGATTCCGATATTAGAACCGATATTGAAAAACCGATATTGTAAAGCAAATATTGAAAAACTGATATCGAAAAACTGATATTGAAAAACCGATATTGAAAAACCGATATTGAAAAACCGATATTGAATCCGATATTAGAACCGATATTGAAAAACCGATATTGAAAAACAAATATTGAAAAACTGATATCGAAAAACTGATATCGAAAAACTGATATTGAAAAACCGATATTGAAAAACCGATATTGAATCCGATATTAGAACCGATATTGCAAAACCGATATTGAATCCGATATTAGAACCGATATTGAAAAACCGATATTGAATCCGATATTAGAACCGATATTGAAAAACCGATATAGAAAAACAAATATTGAAAAACTGATATCGAAAAACTGATATTGAATCCGATATTAGAACCGATATTCAAAAACCGATATTGGAGAACAAATATTGAAACACTGATATTGCAAAACCGATATTGAATCCGATATTAGAACCGATATTGAAAAACCGATATTGAATCCGATATTAGAACCGATATTGAAAAACCGATATTGAATCCGATATTAGAACCGATATTGAAAAACCGATATAGAAAAACAAATATTGAAAAACTGATATCGAAAAACTGATATTGAAACCGATATTAGAACCGATATTGAAAAACCGATATTGAAAAACAAATATTGAAAAACTGATATCGAAAAACTGATATTGAAAAACCGATATTGAAAAAACGATATTGAAACCGATATTAGAACCGATATTGAAAAACCGATATTGAAAACCAAATATTGAAAAACTGATATCGAAAAACTGATATTGAAAAACCGATATTGAATCCGATATTAGAACCGATATTCAAAAACCGATATTGGAGAACAAATATTGAAAAACCGATATTGAAAAACAAATATTGAAAAACTGATATCGAAAAACTGATATTGAAAAACCGATATTGAAAAACCGATATTGAATCCGATATTAGAACCGATATTGAAAAACCGATATTGAATCCGATATTAGAACCGATATTGAAAAACCGATATTTAAAAACCTATATCGAAAAACTGATATTGCAAAACCGATATTGAAAAACCGATATTGAATCCGATATTAGAACCGATATTGAAAAACCGATATTGAAAACCAAAAATTGAAAAACTGATATCGAAAAACTGATATTGAAAAACCGATATTGAATCCGATATTAGAACCGATATTGAAAAACCGATATTTAAAAACCTATATCGAAAAACTGATATTGCAAAACCGATATTGAAAAACCGATATTGAATCCGATATTAGAACCGATATTGAAAAACCGATATTGAAAAACCTATATCGAAAAACTGATGTTGAAAAACCGATATTGAAAAACCGATATTGAATCCGATATTAGAACCGATATTGAAAAACCGATATTGAAAAACCGATATTGAATCCGATATTAGAACCGATATTGAAAAACCTATATTGAATCCGATATTAGAACCGATATTGAAAAACCGATATTGGAGAACAAATATTCAAAAACCGATATTGAAAAACAAATATTGAAAAACTGATATTGAAAAACCGATATTGAATCCGATATTAGAACCGATATTCAAGAACCGATATTGGAGAACAAATATTGAAAAACCGATATTGAAAAACAAATATTGAAAAACTGATATCGAAAAACTGATATTGATAAACCGATATTGAAAAACCGATATTGAATCCGATATTGAATCCGAAATTAGAACCGATATTCAAAAACCGATATTGGAGAACAAATATTGAAAAACTGATATTGAAAAACCGATATTGAACCGATATTCAAAAACCGATATTGAAAAACTAATATTGAAAAACAAATATTGAAAAACTGATATCGAAAAACTGATATTGAAAAACCGATATTGAAAACCCGATATTGAATCCGATATTAGAACCGATATTCAAAAACCGATATTGGAGAACAAATATTGAAAAACTGATATCGAAAAACTGATATTGAAAAACCGATATTGAAAAACCGATATTGAATCCGATATTAGAACCGATATTGAAAAACCGATATTGATCCCGATATTAGAACCGATATTGAAAAACCGATATTGTAAAGCAAATATTGAAAAACTGATATCGAAAAACTGATATTGAAAAACCGATATTGAAAAACCGATATTGAAAAACCGATATTGAATCCGATATTAGAACCGATATTGAAAAACCGATATTGAAACCGATATTAGAACCGATATTGAAAAACCGATATTGAAAAACAAATATTGAAAAACTGATATCGAAAAACTGATATTGAAAAACCGATATTGAAAAAACGATATTGAAACCGATATTAGAACCGATATTGAAAAACCGATATTGAAAACCAAATATTGAAAAACTGATATCGAAAAACTGATATTGAAAAACCGATATTGAATCCGATATTAGAACCGATATTGAAAAACCGATATTGAAAAACCTATATCGAAAAACTGATATTGCAAAACCGATATTGAAAAACCGATATTGAATCCGATATTAGAACCGATATTGAAAAACCGATATTGAAAAACCTATATCGAAAAACTGATATTGCAAAACCGATATTGAAAAACCGATATTGAATCCGATATTAGAACCGATATTGAAAAACCGATATTGAATCCGATATTAGAACCGATATTGAAAAACCTATATTGAATCCGATATTAGAACCGATATTGAAAAACCGATATTGGAGAACAAATATTCAAAAACCGATATTGAAAAACAAATATTGAAAAACTGATATCGAAAAACTGATATCGAAAAACTGATATTGAAAAACCGATATTGAAAAACCGATATTGAATCCGATATTAGAACCGATATTGAAAAACCGATATTGATTCCGATATTAGAACCGATATTGAAAAACCGATATTGTAAAGCAAATATTGAAAAACTGATATCGAAAAACTGATATTGAAAAACCGATATTGAAAAACCGATATTGAAAAACCGATATTGAATCCGATATTAGAACCGATATTGAAAAACCGATATTGAAAAACAAATATTGAAAAACTGATATCGAAAAACTGATATTGAAAAACCGATATTGAAAAACCGATATTGAAAAACAAATATTGAAAATCTGATATCGAAAAACCGATATTGAAAAACTGATATTGAAAAACCGATATTGAAAAACCGTATTGAAAAACCGATATTGAAACCGATATTAGAACCGATATTCAAAAACCGACATTGAAAAACAAATATTGAAAAACTGATATCGAAAAACTGATATTGAAAAACCGATATTGAAAAACCTATATCGGAAAACTGATATTGCAAAACCGATATTGAATCCGATATTAGAACCGATATTGAAAAACCGATATTGAATCCGATATTAGAACCGATATTGAAAAACCGATATAGAAAAACAAATATTGAAAAACTGATATCGAAAAACTGATATTGAATCCGATATTAGAACCGATATTCAAAAACCGATATTGGAGAACAAATATTGAAACACTGATATTGAAAAACCGATATTGAATCCGATATTAGAACCGATATACAAAAACCGATATTGGAGAACAAATATTGAAAAACTGATATTGAAAAACCGATATTGAAACCGATATTAGAACCGATATTGAAAAACCGATATTGAAAAACAAATATTGAAAAACTGATATCGAAAAACTGATATTGAAAAACCGATATTGAAAAAACGATATTGAAACCGATATTAGAACCGATATTGAAAAACCGATATTGAAAACCAAATATTGAAAAACTGATATCGAAAAACTGATATTGAAAAACCGATATTGAATCCGATATTAGAACCGATATTCAAAAACCGATATTGGAGAACAAATATTGAAAAACCGATATTGAAAAACAAATATTGAAAAACTGATATCGAAAAACTGATATTGAAAAATCGATATTGAAAAACCGATATTGAATCCGATATTAGAACCGATATTGAAAAACCGATATTGAATCCGATATTAGAACCGATATTGAAAAACCGATATTTAAAAACCTATATCGAAAAACTGATATTGCAAAACCGATATTGAAAAACCGATATTGAATCCGATATTAGAAC
>NW_027486765.1:0-20220 GCF_050908995.1 Andrena cerasifolii | reverse complement strand
ATACCGATATTCAAAAACCGATATTGAAAACCAAATATTGAAAAACTGATATTGCAAAACCGATATTGAATCCGATATTAGAACCGATATTGAAAAACCGATATTCAAAAACCGATATTGGAGAACAAATATTGAAAAACTGATATTGAAAAACCGATATTGAAAAACCGATATTGAAATACCGATATTGAAAAACCTATATCGAATAACTGATATTGCAAAACCGATATTGAATCCGATATTGGAACCGATATTGAAAAACCGATATTCAAAAACCGATAATGAAAACCAAATATTGAAAAACTGATATTGAAAAACCGATATTGAAAAACCGATATTGAAAAACCTATATCGAAAAACTGACATTGAAAAATCGATATTGAAACCGATATTAGAACCGATATTGAAAAACTGATATTGAAAAACCGATTTTGAAAAACGATATTGAAAAACCGATATTGAAAAACCTATATCGAATAACTGATATTGCAAAACCGATATTGAATCCGATATTAGAACCGATATTGAAAAACCGATATTGAAATACCGATATTGAAAAACCTATATGGAAAAACTGATATTGCAAAACCGATATTGAATCCGATATTAGAACCGATATTGAAAAACCGATATTCAAAAACCGATATTGGAGAACAAATATTCAAAAACCGATATTGAAAAACGAATATTGAAAAACTGATATTGAAAAACTGATATTGAATCCGATATTAGAACCGATATTCAAAAACCGATATTGGAGAACAAATATTGAAAAACTGATATTGAAAAACCGATATTGAAAAACCGCTATTGAAAAACCGATATTGAAACCGATATTAGAACCGATATTCAAAAACCGATATTGAAAACCAAATATTGAAAAACTGATATTGAAAAACCGATATTGAAAAACCGATATTGAAAAACCTATATCGAAAAACTGATATTGAAAAATCGATATTGAAACCGATATTAGAACCGATATTGAAAAACCGATATTGTAAAGCAAATATTGAAAAACTGATATCGAAAAACTGATATTGAAAAACCGATATTGAAAAACCGATATTGAATCCGATAATAGAACCGATATTCAAAAACCGATATTGAAAACCAAATATTGAAATACTGATATTGAAAAACCGATATTGAAAAACCGATATTGAAAAACCTATATCGAAAAACTGATATTGAAAAATCGATATTGAAACCGATATTAGAACCGATATTGAAAAACAGATATTGAAAAACAAATATTGAAAAACTGATATCGAAAAACTGATATTGAAAAACAAATATTGAAAAACCGATATTGAAAAACTGATATCGAAAAACTGATATTGAGAAACTGATATTGCAAAACCGATATTGAAAAACCGATATTGAAAAACCGATATTGAAAAACCTATATCGAATAACTGATATTGCAAAACCGATATTGAAAAAACGATATTGATCCGATATTAGAACCGATATTGAAAAACAAATATTGCAAAACCGATATTGAAAAACCGATATTGAAACCGATATTAGAACCGATATTGGAAAACCGATATTGAATCTGATATTAGAACCGATATTGAAAAACTGATATTGAAAAACCGATATTGAAAAACCGATATTGAAAAATCGATATTGAAACCGATATTAGAACCGATATTCAAAAACCGATATTGAAAAACTGATATTGAAAAACCGATATTGAAAAACCGATATTGAAAAACCGATATTGAATCCGATATTAGAACCGATATTCAAAACCCGATTTTGGAGAACAAATATTGAAAAACTGATATTGAAATACCGATATTGAAAAACCTATATGGAAAAACTGATATTGCAAAACCGATATTGAATCCGATATTAGAACCGATATTGAAAAACCGATATTCAAAAACCGATATTGGAGAACAAATATTGAAAAACCGATATTGAAAAACGAATATTGAAAAACTGATATTGAATCCGATATTAGAACCGATATTCAAAAACCGATATTGGAGAACAAATATTGAAAAACTGATATTGAAAAACCGATATTGAAAAACCGATATTCAAAAACCGATATTGGAGAACAAATATTCAAAAACCGATATTGAAAAACGAATATTGAAAAACTGATATTGAAAAACTGATATTGAATCCGATATTAGAACCGATATTCAAAAACCGATATTGGAGAACAAATATTGAAAAACTGATATTGAAAAACCGATATTGAAAAACCGATATTGAAAAACCGATATTGAAAAACCTATATCGAATAACTGATATTGCAAAACCGATATTGAATCCGATATTAGAACCGATATTGAAAAACCGATATTGAAATACCGATATTCAAAAACCGATATTGAAAACCAAATATTGAAAAACTGATATTGCAAAACCGATATTGAATCCGATATTAGAACCGATATTGAAAAACCGATATTCAAAAACCGATATTGGAGAACAAATATTGAAAAACCGATATTGAAAAACGAATATTGAAAAACTGATATTGAATCCGATATTAGAACCGATATTGAAAAACCTATATCGAATAACTGATATTGCAAAACCGATATTGAATCCGATATTAGAACCGATATTGAAAAACCGATATTGAAAAACCTATATCGAATAACTGATATTGCAAAACCGATATTGAATCCGATATTGGAACCGATATTGAAAATCCGATATTCAAAAACCGATAATGAAAACCAAATATTGAAAAACTGATATTGAAAAACCGATATTGAAAAACCGATATTGAAAAACCTATATCGAAAAACTGACATTGAAAAATCGATATTGAAACCGATATTAGAACCGATATTGAAAAACCGATATTGAAAAACCTATATCGAATAACTGATATTGCAAAACCGATATTGAATCCGATATTAGAACCGATATTGAAATACCGATATTCAAAAACCGATATTGAAAACCAAATATTGAAAAACTGATATTGCAAAACCGATATTGAATCCGATATTAGAACCGATATTGAAAAACCGATATTCAAAAACCGATATTGGAGAACAAATATTGAAAAACTGATATTGAAAAACCGATATTGAAAAACCGATATTGAAATACCGATATTGAAAAACCTATATCGAATAACTGATATTGCAAAACCGATATTGAATCCGATATTGGAACCGATATTGAAAAACCGATATTCAAAAACCGATAATGAAAACCAAATATTGAAAAACTGATATTGAAAAACCGATATTGAAAAACCGATATTGAAAAACCTATATCGAAAAACTGACATTGAAAAATCGATATTGAAACCGATATTAGAACCGATATTGAAAAACCGATATTGAAAAACAAATATTGAAAAACTGATATCGAAAAACTGATATTGAAAAACCGATATTGAAAAACCGATATTGAATCCGATATTAGAACCGATATTCAAAAACCGATATTGTAGAACAAATATTGAAAAACTGATATTGAAAAACCGATATTGAAAAACCGATATTGAAAAACCGATATTAAATCCGATATTAGAACCGATATTCAAAAACCGATATTGGAGAACGAATATTGAAAAACTGATATTGAAAAACCGATATTGAAAAACCGATATTGAATCTGATATTAGAACCGATATTGAAAAACAAATATTGAAAAACCGATATTGAAAAATCGATATTGAAACCGATATTAGAACCGATATTCAAAAACCGATATTGAAAAACTGATATTGAAAAACCGATATTGAAAAACCGATATTGAAAAACCTATATGGAAAAACTGATATTGCAAAACCGATATTGAATCCGATATTAGAACCGATATTGAAAAACCGATATTCAAAAACCGATATTGGAGAACAAATATTGAAAAACCGATATTGAAAAACGAATATTGAAAAACTGATATTGAATCCGATATTAGAACCGATATTCAAAAACCGATATTGGAGAACAAATATTGAAAAACTGATATTGAAAAACCGATATTGAAAAACCGATATTCAAAAACCGATATTGGAGAACAAATATTCAAAAACCGATATTGAAAAACGAATATTGAAAAACTGATATTGAAAAACTGATATTGAATCCGATATTAGAACCGATATTCAAAAACCGATATTGGAGAACAAATATTGAAAAACTGATATTGAAAAACCGATATTGAAAAACCGATATTGAAAAACCTATATCGAATAACTGATATTGCAAAACCGATATTGAATCCGATATTAGAACCGATATTGAAAAACCGATATTGAAATACCGATATTCAAAAACCGATATTGAAAACCAAATATTGAAAAACTGATATTGCAAAACCGATATTGAATCCGATATTAGAACCGATATTGAAAAACCGATATTCAAAAACCGATATTGGAGAACAAATATTGAAAAACCGATATTGAAAAACGAATATTGAAAAACTGATATTGAATCCGATATTAGAACCGATATTCAAAAACCGATATTGGAGAACAAATATTGAAAAACTGATATTGAAAAACCGATATTCAAAAACCGATATTCAAAAACCGATATTCAAAAACCGATATTGGAGAACAAATATTGAAAAACCGATATTGAAAAACGAATATTGAAAAACTGATATTGAATCCGATATTAGAACCGATATTCAAAAACCGATATTGGAGAACAAATATTGAAAAACTGATATTGAAAAACTGATATTGAAAAACCGATATTGAAAAACCGATATTGAAAAACCTATATCGAATAACTGATATTGCAAAACCGATATTGAATCCGATATTAGAACCGATATTGAAAAACCGATATTGAAATACCGATATTCAAAAACCGATATTGAAAACCAAATATTGAAAAACTGATATTGAAAAACCGATATTGAAAAACCGATATTGAAAAACCTATATCGAAAAACTGATATTGAAAAATCGATATTGAAACCGATATTAGAACCGATATTGAAAAACCGATATTGTAAAGCAAATATTGAAAAACTGATATCGAAAAACTGATATTGAAAAACCGATATTGAAAAACCGATATTGAAAAACCTATATCGAAAAACTGATATTGAAAAATCGATATTGAAACCGATATTAGAACCGATATTCAAAAACCGATATTGGAGAACAAATATTGAAAAACTGATATTGAAAAACCGATATTGAAAAACCGATATTGAAAAACCTATATCGAATAACTGATATTGCAAAACCGATATTGAATCCGATGTTAGAACCGATATTGAAAAACCGATATTGAAATACCGATATTGAAAAACCTATATGGAAAAACTGATATTGCAAAACCGATATTGAATCCGATATTGGAACCGATATTGAAAAACCGATATTCAAAAACCGATATTGGAGAACAAATATTGAAAAACTGATATTGAAAAACCGATATTGAAAAACCGCTATTGAAAAACCGATATTGAAACCGATATTAGAACCGATATTCAAAAACCGATATTGAAAACCAAATATTGAAAAACTGATATTGAAAAACCGATATTGAAAAACCGATATTGAAAAACCGATATTGAAAAACCGATATTGAAAAACCTATATCGAATAACTGATATTGCAAAACCGATATTGAAAAAACGATATTGAATCCGATATTAGAACCGATATTGAAAAACAAATATTGAAAAACTGATATTGAAAAACCGATATTGAAAAACCGATATTGAATCCGATAATAGAACCGATATTCAAAAACCGATAATGAAAACCAAATATTGAAAAACTGATATTGAAAAACCGATATTGAAAAACCGATATTGAAAAACCTATATCGAAAAACTGATATTGAAAAATCGATATTGAAACCGATATTAGAACCGATATTGAAAAACCGATATTGAAAAACAAATATTGAAAAACTGATATCGAAAAACTGATATTGAAAAACCGATATTGAAAAACCGATATTGAATCCGATATTAGAACCGATATTCAAAAACCGATATTGTAGAACAAATATTGAAAAACTGATATTGAAAAACCGATATTGAAAAACCGATATTGAAAAACCGATATTAAATCCGATATTAGAACCGATATTCAAAAACCGATATTGGAGAACGAATATTGAAAAACTGATATTGAAAAACCGATATTGAAAAACCGATATTGAAAAACCGATATTGAAAAACAAATATTGAAAAACTGATATCGAAAAACTGATATTGAGAAATTGATATTGCAAAACCGATATTGAAAAACCGATATTGAAAAACCTATATCGAATAACTGATATTGCAAAACCGATATTGAAAAAACGATATTGAATCCGATATTAGAACCGATATTGAAAAACAAATATTGAAAAACCGATATTGAAAAATCGATATTGAAACCGATATTAGAACCGATATTCAAAAACCGATATTGAAAAACTGATATTGAAAAACCGATATTGAAAAACCGATATTGAAAAACCTATATCGAAAAACTGATATTGAACAATCGATATTGAAACCGATATTAGAACCGATATTGAAAAACCGATATTGAAAAACAAATATTGAAAAACTGATATCGAAAAACTGATATTGAAAAACCGATATTGAAAAACCGATATTGAATCCGATATTAGAACCGATATTGAAAAACCGATATTGAAATACCGATATTGAAAAACCTATATGGAAAAACTGATATTGCAAAACCGATATTGAATCCGATATTAGAACCGATATTGAAAAACTGATATTGAAAAACCGATATTGAAAAACCGATATTGAAAAACCGATATTGAAAAACCGATATTGAAAAACCTATATCGAATAACTGATATTGCAAAACCGATATTGAAAAAACGATATTGAATCCGATATTAGAACCGATATTGAAAAACAAATATTGAAAAACTGATATTGAAAAACCGATATTGAAAAACCGATATTGAATCCGATAATAGAACCGATATTCAAAAACCGATAATGAAAACCAAATATTGAAAAACTGATATTGAAAAACCGATATTGAAAAACCGATATTGAAAAACCTATATCGAAAAACTGATATTGAAAAATCGATATTGAAACCGATATTAGAACCGATATTGAAAAACCGATATTGAAAAACAAATATTGAAAAACTGATATCGAAAAACTGATATTGAAAAACCGATATTGAAAAACCGATATTGAATCCGATATTAGAACCGATATTCAAAAACCGATATTGTAGAACAAATATTGAAAAACTGATATTGAAAAACCGATATTGAAAAACCGATATTGAAAAACCGATATTAAATCCGATATTAGAACCGATATTCAAAAACCGATATTGGAGAACGAATATTGAAAAACTGATATTGAAAAACCGATATTGAAAAACCGATATTGAAAAACCGATATTGAAAAACAAATATTGAAAAACTGATATCGAAAAACTGATATTGAGAAATTGATATTGCAAAACCGATATTGAAAAACCGATATTGAAAAACCTATATCGAATAACTGATATTGCAAAACCGATATTGAAAAAACGATATTGAATCCGATATTAGAACCGATATTGAAAAACAAATATTGAAAAACCGATATTGAAAAATCGATATTGAAACCGATATTAGAACCGATATTCAAAAACCGATATTGAAAAACTGATATTGAAAAACCGATATTGAAAAACCGATATTGAAAAACCTATATCGAAAAACTGATATTGAACAATCGATATTGAAACCGATATTAGAACCGATATTGAAAAACCGATATTGAAAAACAAATATTGAAAAACTGATATCGAAAAACTGATATTGAAAAACCGATATTGAAAAACCGATATTGAATCCGATATTAGAACCGATATTGAAAAACCGATATTGAAAAACCGATATTGAAATACCGATATTGAAAAACCTATATGGAAAAACTGATATTGCAAAACCGATATTGAATCCGATATTAGAACCGATATTGAAAAACCGATATTCAAAAACCGATATTGGAGAACAAATATTCAAAAACCGATATTGAAAAACGAATATTGAAAAACTGATATTGAAAAACTGATATTGAATCCGATATTAGAACCGATATTCAAAAACCGATATTGTAGAACAAATATTGAAAAACTGATATTGAAAAACCGATATTGAAAAACCGATATTGAAAAACCGATATTAAATCCGATATTAGAACCGATATTCAAAAACCGATATTGGAGAACGAATATTGAAAAACTGATATTGAAAAACCGATATTGAAAAACCGATATTGAAAAACCGATATTGAAAAACAAATATTGAAAAACTGATATCGAAAAACTGATATTGAGAAATTGATATTGCAAAACCGATATTGAAAAACCGATATTGAAAAACCTATATCGAATAACTGATATTGCAAAACCGATATTGAAAAAACGATATTGAATCCGATATTAGAACCGATATTGAAAAACAAATATTGAAAAACCGATATTGAAAAATCGATATTGAAACCGATATTAGAACCGATATTCAAAAACCGATATTGAAAAACTGATATTGAAAAACCGATATTGAAAAACCGATATTGAAAAACCTATATCGAAAAACTGATATTGAACAATCGATATTGAAACCGATATTAGAACCGATATTGAAAAACCGATATTGAAAAACAAATATTGAAAAACTGATATCGAAAAACTGATATTGAAAAACCGATATTGAAAAACCGATATTGAATCCGATATTAGAACCGATATTGAAAAACCGATATTGAAATACCGATATTGAAAAACCTATATGGAAAAACTGATATTGCAAAACCGATATTGAATCCGATATTAGAACCGATATTGAAAAACTGATATTGAAAAACCGATATTGAAAAACCGATATTGAAAAACCGATATTGAAAAACCGATATTGAAAAACCTATATCGAATAACTGATATTGCAAAACCGATATTGAAAAAACGATATTGAATCCGATATTAGAACCGATATTGAAAAACAAATATTGAAAAACTGATATTGAAAAACCGATATTGAAAAACCGATATTGAATCCGATAATAGAACCGATATTCAAAAACCGATAATGAAAACCAAATATTGAAAAACTGATATTGAAAAACCGATATTGAAAAACCGATATTGAAAAACCTATATCGAAAAACTGATATTGAAAAATCGATATTGAAACCGATATTAGAACCGATATTGAAAAACCGATATTGAAAAACAAATATTGAAAAACTGATATCGAAAAACTGATATTGAAAAACCGATATTGAAAAACCGATATTGAATCCGATATTAGAACCGATATTCAAAAACCGATATTGTAGAACAAATATTGAAAAACTGATATTGAAAAACCGATATTGAAAAACCGATATTGAAAAACCGATATTAAATCCGATATTAGAACCGATATTCAAAAACCGATATTGGAGAACGAATATTGAAAAACTGATATTGAAAAACCGATATTGAAAAACCGATATTGAAAAACCGATATTGAAAAACAAATATTGAAAAACTGATATCGAAAAACTGATATTGAGTAATTGATATTGCAAAACCGATATTGAAAAACCGATATTGAAAAACCTATATCGAATAACTGATATTGCAAAACCGATATTGAAAAAACGATATTGAATCCGATATTAGAACCGATATTGAAAAACAAATATTGAAAAACCGATATTGAAAAATCGATATTGAAACCGATATTAGAACCGATATTCAAAAACCGATATTGAAAAACTGATATTGAAAAACCGATATTGAAAAACCGATATTGAAAAACCTATATCGAAAAACTGATATTGAACAATCGATATTGAAACCGATATTAGAACCGATATTGAAAAACCGATATTGAAAAACAAATATTGAAAAACTGATATCGAAAAACTGATATTGAAAAACCGATATTGAAAAACCGATATTGAATCCGATATTAGAACCGATATTGAAAAACCGATATTGAAATACCGATATTGAAAAACCTATATGGAAAAACTGATATTGCAAAACCGATATTGAATCCGATATTAGAACCGATATTGAAAAACCGATATTCAAAAACCGATATTGGAGAACAAATATTCAAAAACCGATATTGAAAAACGAATATTGAAAAACTGATATTGAAAAACTGATATTGAATCCGATATTAGAACCGATATTCAAAAACCGATATTGGAGAACAAATATTGAAAAACTGATATTGAAAAACTGATATTGAATCCGATATTAGAACCGATATTCAAAAACCGATATTGGAGAACAAATATTGAAAAACTGATATTGAAAAACCGATATTGAAAAACCGCTATTGAAAAACCGATATTGAAAAACCAATATTGAAAAACTGATATCGAAAAACTGATATTGAAAAAACGATATTGAATCCGATATTAGAACCGATATTGAAAAACCGATATTGAAATACCGATATTCAAAAACCGATATTGAAAACCAAATATTGAAAAACTGATATTGCAAAACCGATATTGAATCCGATATTAGAACCGATATTGAAAAACCGATATTCAAAAACCGATATTGGAGAACAAATATTGAAAAACCGATATTGAAAAACGAATATTGAAAAACTGATATTGAATCCGATATTAGAACCGATATTCAAAAACCGATATTGGAGAACAAATATTGAAAAACTGATATTGAAAAACTGATATTGAAAAACCGATATTGAAAAACCGATATTGAAAAACCTATATCGAATAACTGATATTGCAAAACCGATATTGAATCCGATATTAGAACCGATATTGAAAAACCGATATTGAAATACCGATATTCAAAAACCGATATTGAAAACCAAATATTGAAAAACTGATATTGAAAAACCGATATTGAAAAACCGATATTGAAAAACCTATATCGAAAAACTGATATTGAAAAATGGATATTGAAACCGTTATTAGAACCGATATTGAAAAACCGATATTGTAAAGCAAATATTGAAAAACTGATATCGAAAAACTGATATTGAAAAACCGATATTGAAAAACCGATATTGAAAAACCTATATCGAAAAACTGATATTGAAAAATCGATATTGAAACCGATATTAGAACCGATATTCAAAAACCGATATTGGAGAACAAATATTGAAAAACTGATATTGAAAAACCGATATTGAAAAACCGATATTGAAAAACCTATATCGAATAACTGATATTGCAAAACCGATATTGAATCCGATGTTAGAACCGATATTGAAAAACCGATATTGAAATACCGATATTGAAAAACCTATATGGAAAAACTGATATCGAAAAACTGATATTGAGAAACTGATATTGCAAAACCGATATTGAAAAACCGATATTGAAAAACCTATATCGAATAACTGATATTGCAAAACCGATATTGAAAAAACGATATTGAATCCGATATTAGAACCGATATTGAAAAACAAATATTGAAAAACCGATATTGAAAAACCGATATTGAATCCGATAATAGAACCGATATTCAAAAACCGATAATGAAAACCAAATATTGAAAAACTGATATTGAAAAACCGATATTGAAAAACCGATATTGAAAAACCTATATCGAAAAACTGATATTGAAAAATCGATATTGAAACCGATATTAGAACCGATATTGAAAAACCGATATTGAAAAACAAATATTGAAAAACTGATATCGAAAAACTGATATTGAAAAACCGATATTGAAAAACCGATATTGAATCCGATATTAGAACCGATATTCAAAAACCGATATTGTAGAACAAATATTGAAAAACTGATATTGAAAAACCGATATTGAAAAACCGATATTGAAAAACCGATATTAAATCCGATATTAGAACCGATATTCAAAAACCGATATTGGAGAACGAATATTGAAAAACTGATATTGAAAAACCGATATTGAAAAACCGATATTGAAAAACCGATATTGAAAAACAAATATTGAAAAACTGATATCGAAAAACTGATATTGAGAAACTGATATTGCAAAACCGATATTGAAAAACCGATATTGAAAAACCGATAATGAAAAAACCTATATCGAATAACTGATATTGCAAAAACCGATATTGAAAAAACGATATTGAATCCGATATTAGAACCGATATTGAAAAACAAATATTGAAAAACCGATATTGAAAAAATCGATATTGAAACCGATATTAGAACCGATATTCAAAAACCGATATTGAAAAACTGATATTGAAAAACCGATATTGAAAAACCGATATTGAAAAACCTATATCGAAAAACTGATATTGAACAATCGATATTGAAACCGATATTAGAACCGATATTGAAAAACCGATATTGAAAAACAAATATTGAAAAACTGATATCGAAAAAACTGATATTGAAAAACCGATATTGAAAAAACCGATATTGAATCCGATATTAGAAACCGATATTCAAAAACCGATATTGGAGAACAAATATTGAAAAAACTGATATTGAAAAAACCGATATTGAAAAACCGATATTGAAAAACCTATATCGAATAACTGATATTGCAAAACCGATATTGAATCCGATATTAGAACCGATATTGAAAAACCGATATTGAAATACCGATATTGAAAAACCTATATGGAAAAACTGATATTGCAAAACCGATATTGAATCCGATATTAGAACCGATATTGAAAAAACCGATATTCAAAAACCGATATTGGAGAAACAAATATTCAAAAACCGATATTGAAAAACGAATATTGAAAAACTGATATTGAAAAACCGATATTGAAAAAACCGCTATTGAAAAACCGATATTGAAAAACCTATATCGAATAACTGATATTGCAAAACCGATATTGAATCCGATATTAGAACCGATATTGAAAAACCGATATTGAAATACCGATATTGAAAAACCTATATGGAAAAAACTGATATTGCAAAACCGATATTGAATCCGATATTAGAACCGATATTGAAAAACCGATATTCAAAAACCGATATTGGAGAACAAATATTCAAAAACCGATATTGAAAAACGAATATTGAAAAAACTGATATTGAAAAACTGATATTGAATCCGATATTAGAACCGATATTCAAAAACCGATATTGGAGAACAAATATTGAAAAACTGATATTGAAAAACTGATATTGAATCCGATATTAGAACCGATATTCAAAAACCGATATTGGAGAACAAATATTGAAAAACTGATATTGAAAAACCGATATTGAAAAACCGATATTGAAAAACCGATATTAAATCCGATATTAGAACCGATATTGAAAAACAAATATTGAAAAACTGATATCGAAAAACTGATATTGAGAAACTGATATTGCAAAACCGATATTGAAAAACCGATATTGAAAAACCGATATTGAAAAACCTATATCGAATAACTGATATTGCAAAACCGATATTGAAAAAACGATATTGAATCCGATATTAGAACCGAAATTGAAAAAACAAATATTGAAAAACTGATATTGAAAAACCGATATTGAAAAACCGATATTGAATCCGATATTAGAACCGATATTCAAAAACCGATATTGTAGAACAAATATTGAAAAACTGATATTGAAAAACCGATATTGAAAAACCCATATTGAAAAACCGATATTAAATCCGATATTAGAACCGATATTCAAAAACCGATATTGGAGAACGAATATTCAAAAACCGATATTGAAAAACTGATATTGAAAAACCGATATTGAAAAACCGATATTGAAAAACCTATATCGAAAAACTGATATTGAAAAATCGATATTGAAACCGATATTAGAACCGATATTGAAAAAACCGATATTGAAAAAACAAATATTGAAAAACTGATATCGAAAAACTGATATTGAAAAACCGATATTGAAAAACCGATATTGAATCCGATATTATAACCGATATTCAAAAACCGATATTGTAGAACAAATATTGAAAAACTGATATTGAAAAACCGATATTGAAAAACCGATATTGAAAAACCGATATTAAATCCGATATTAGAACCGATATTCAAAAAACCGATATTGGAGAACGAATATTGAAAAAACTGATATTGAAAAACCGATATTGAAAAACCGATATTGAAAAACCGATATTGAAAAACAAATATTGAAAAACTGATATCGAAAAACTGATATTGAGAAACTGATATTGCAAAACCGATATTGAAAAAACCGATATTGAAAAACCGATATTGAAAAAACCTATATCGAATAACTGATATTGCAAAACCGATATTGAAAAAACGATATTGAATCCGATATTAGAACCGATATTGAAAAAACAAATATTGAAAAACCGATATTGAAAAATCGATATTGAAACCGATATTAGAACCGATATTCAAAAACCGATATTGAAAAACTGATATTGAAAAAACCGATATTGAAAAACCGATATTGAAAAACCTATATCGAAAAACCGATATTGAAAAAACCGATATTGAATCCGATATTAGAACCGATATTCAAAAACCGATATTGTAGAACAAATATTGAAAAACTGATATTGAAAAACCGATATTGAAAAACCCATATTGAAAAACCGATATTAAATCCGATATTAGAACCGATATTCAAAAACCGATATTGGAGAACAAAATATTGAAAAACTGATATTGAAAAACCGATATTGAAAAAACCGATATTGAAAAACCGATATTGAAAAACCGATATTGAAAAACCGATATTGAAAAACCTATATCGAATAACTGATATTGCAAAACCGATATTGAAAAAACGATATTGAATCCGATATTAGAACCGATATTGAAAAAACAAATATTGAAAAAACTGATATTGAAAAACCGATATTGAAAAACCGATATTGAATCCGATAATAGAACCGATATTCAAAAACCGATAATGAAAACCAAATATTGAAAAACTGATATTGAAAAACCGATATTGAAAAACCGATATTGAATCCGATATTAGAACCGATATTCAAAAACCGATATTGTAGAACAAATATTGAAAAACTGATATTGAAAAACCGATATTGAAAAAACCGATATTGAAAAACCGATATTAAATCCGATATTAGAACCGATATTCAAAAACCGATATTGGAGAACGAATATTGAAAAACTGATATTGAAAAACCGATATTGAAAAACCGATATTGAATCCGATATTAGAACCGATATTGAAAAACAAATATTGAAAAACCGATATTGAAAAATCGATATTGAAACCGATATTAGAACCGATATTCAAAAACCGATATTGAAAAACTGATATTGAAAAACCGATATTGAAAAACCGATATTCAAAAACCTATATCGAAAAACTGATATTGAACAATCGATATTGAAACCGACATTAGAACCGATATTGAAAAACCGATATTGTAAAGCAAATATTGAAAAACTGATATCGAAAAAACCGATATTCAAAAACCGATATTGAAAAAACTGATATTGAAAAACCGATATTGAAAAACCGATATTGAAAAACCTATATCGAAAAACTGATATTGAACAATCGATATTGAAAACCGATATTAGAACCGATATTGAAAAACCGATATTGAAAAACAAATATTGAAAAACTGATATCGAAAAACTGATATTGAAAAACCGATATTGAAAAACCGATATTAAATCCGATATTAGAACCGATATTCAAAAACCGATATTGGAGAACGAATATTGAAAAACTGATATTGAAAAACCGATATTGAAAAACCGATATTGAAAAAACCGATATTGAAAAAACAAATATTGAAAAAACTGATATCGAAAAACTGATATTGAGAAACTGATATTGCAAAACCGATATTGAAAAACCGATATTGAAAAACCTATATCGAATAACTGATATTGCAAAACCGATATTGAAAAAACGATATTGAATCCGATATTAGAACCGATATTGAAAAACAAATATTGAAAAACTGATATTGAAAAACCGATATTGAAAAACCGATATTGAATCCGATAATAGAACCGATATTCAAAAACCGATAATGAAAACCAAATATTGAAAAACTGATATTGAAAAACCGATATTGAAAAACCGATATTGAAAAAACCTATATCGAAAAAACTGATATTGAAAAAATCGATATTGAAACCGATATTAGAACCGATATTGAAAAACCGATATTGAAAAACAAATATTGAAAAACTGATATCGAAAAAACTGATATTGAAAAACCGATATTGAAAAACCGATATTGAATCCGATATTAGAACCGATATTCAAAAAACCGATATTGTAGAACAAATATTGAAAAACTGATATTGAAAAAACCGATATTGAAAAACCGATATTGAAAAAACCGATATTAAATCCGATATTAGAACCGATATTCAAAAACCGATATTGGAGAACGAATATTGAAAAACTGATATTGAAAAACCGATATTGAAAAACCGATATTGAAAAACCGATATTGAAAAACAAATATTGAAAAACTGATATCGAAAAACTGATATTGAGAAACTGATATTGCAAAACCGATATTGAAAAACCGATATTGAAAAACCGATAATGAAAAACCTATATCGAATAACTGATATTGCAAAACCGATATTGAAAAAAACGATATTGAATCCGATATTAGAACCGATATTGAAAAACAAATATTGAAAAACCGATATTGAAAAATCGATATTGAAACCGATATTAGAACCGATATTCAAAAACCGATATTGGAGAACAAATATTGAAAAACTGATATCGAAAAACCGATATTGAAAACCAAATATTGAAAACTGATATTGAAAAACCGATATTGAAAAACAAGTATGGAAAAACTGATATCGAAAAACTGAAATTGAAAAACCGATATTGAATAACCGATATTGAAAACCGATATTAGAACCGATATTGAAAAACCTATATCGAAAAACTGATATTATAAAACCGATATTGAATCCGATATTAGAACCGATATTCAAAAACCGATATTGAAAAACAAATATTGAAAAACAAATATTGAAAAACTGATATTGAACAACCGATATTCAAAAACCGATATTGAAAAACTGATATTGCAAAACCGATATTCAAAAACCGATATTGAAACCGATATTAGAACCGATATTCAAAAACCGATATTCAATAACCGATATTGCATCCAAATATTGAAAAACTGATATTGAAAAACCGATATTGAAAAACCGATATTGAAAAACCTATATCGAAAAACTGATATTGCAAAACCGATATTGTATCCGATATTAGAAACCGATATTCAAAAACCGATATTGGAGAACAAATATTGAAAAACTGATATTGAAAAAACCGATATTGAAAAAACCGATATTGAAAAACCGATATTGAAAAACAAATATTGAAAAACCGATATTGAATCCGATATTAGAACCGATATTCAAAAACCGATATTGGACAACAAATATTGAAAAACTGATATTGAAAAACCGATATTGAAAAACCGATATTGAAACCGATATTTGAACCGATATTCAAAAACCGATAATGGAGAACAAATATTGAAAAAACTGATATCGAAAAACCGATATTGAATCCGATATTAGAACCGATATTCAAAAACCGATAATGGAGAACAAATATTGAAAAACTGATATCGAAAAACCGATATTGAATCCGATATTAGAACCGATATTCAAAAACCGATATTGGAGAACAAATATTGAAAAACTGATATCGAAAAACCGATATTGAAAACCAAATATTGAAAAACTGATATTGAAAAACCGATATTGAAAAACAAGTATGGAAAAACTGATATCGAAAAACTGAAATTGAAAAACCGATATTGAATAACCGATATTGAAAACGATATTAGAACCGATATTGAAAAAACCGATATTGGAGAACAAATATTGAAAAACTGATATTGAAAAACCGATATTGAAAAAACCGATATTGAAAAAACCGATATTGAAACCGATATTAGAACCGATATTGAAAAACCGATATTGAAAAACAAATATTGAAAAACTGATATTGAAAAACCGATATTGAAAAACAAATATTGAAAAACTGATATTGAAAAACCTATATCGAAAAACTGATATTATAGAACCGATATTGAATCCGATATTATAACCGATATTCAAAAACCGATATTGAAACCGATATTGAAACCGATATTGAAACCGATATTAGAACTGATATTGAAAAACTGATATTGCAAAAACCGATATAGAAAAAACCGATATTGAAAAACCGATATTGAAAAAACCGATATTGAAAACCGATATTAGAACCGATATTGAAAACCAAATATTGAAAAACTGATATTGAAAAACCGATATTGAAAAACCGATATTGAATCCGATATTAGAACCGATATTCAAAAACCGATATTGGACAACAAATATTGAAAAACTGATATTGAAAAACCGATATTGAAAAACCGATATTGAACCGATATTAGAACCGATATTCAAAAAACCGATAATGGAGAACAAATATTGAAAAACTGATATCGAAAAACCGATATTGAATCCGATATTAGAACCGATATTCAAAAACCGATATTGGAGAACAAATATTGAAAAACTGATATCGAAAAAACCGATATTGAAAACCAAATATTGAAAAAACTGATATTGAAAAACCGATATTGAAAAAACAAGTATTGAAAAACTGATATCGAAAAACTGAAATTGAAAAACCGATATTGAAAAAACCGATATTGAAAACGATATTAGAACCGATATTCAAAAACCGATATTGAAAACCAAATATTGAAAAAACTGATATTGAAAACCCGATATTGAAAAACAAATATTGAAAAAACCAATATTGAAAAAACTGATACTGCAAAACCGATATTGAAAAACCGATATTGAAAAACCGATATTGAATCCGATATTAGAAACGATATTCAAAAACCGATATTGGAGAACAAATATTGAAAAACTGATATTGAAAAACCGATATTGAAAAACAAATATTGAAAAACCGATATTGAATCCGATATTAGAAACCGATATTCAAAAACCGATATTGGAGAACAAATATTGAAAAACTGATATCGAAAAACCGATATTGAATCCGATATTAGAACCGATATTCAAAAACCGATATTGGAGAACAAATATTGAAAAACTGATATTGAAAAAACTGATATTGAAAAACCTATATTGAAAAACAAATATTGAAAAAACCGATATTGAATCCGATATTAGAACCGATATTCAAAAACCGATAATGGAGAACAAATATTGAAAAACTGATATCGAAAAACCGATATTGAATCCGATATTAGAACCGATATTCAAAAACCGATAATGGAGAACAAATATTGAAAAACTGATATCGAAAAACCGATATTGAATCCGATATTAGAACCGATATTCAAAAACCGATATTGGAGAACAAATATTGAAAAACTGATATCGAAAAACCGATATTGAAAACCAAATATTGAAAAACTGATATTGAAAAACCGATATTGAAAAACAAGTATGGAAAAACTGATATCGAAAAACTGAAATTGAAAAACCGATATTGAATAACCGATATTGAAAACGATATTAGAACCGATATTGAAAAAACCGATATTGGAGAACAAATATTGAAAAACTGATATTGAAAAACCGATATTGAAAAACCGATATTGAAAAACCGATATTGAAACCGATATTAGAACCGATATTGAAAAACCGATATTGAAAAACAAATATTGAAAAACTGATATTGAAAAACCGATATTGAAAAAACAAATATTGAAAAACTGATATTGAAAAACCTATATCGAAAAACTGATATTATAGAACCGATATTGAATCCGATATTATAACCGATATTCAAAAACCGATATTGAAACCGATATTGAAACCGATATTGAAACCGATATTAGAACTGATATTGAAAAAACTGATATTGCAAAACCGATATAGAAAAAACCGATATTGAAAAACCGATATTGAAAAACCGATATTGAAACCGATATTAGAACCGATATTGAAAACCAAATATTGAAAAACTGATATTGAAAAACCGATATTGAAAAACCGATATTGAATCCGATATTAGAACCGATATTCAAAAACCGATATTGGACAACAAATATTGAAAAACTGATATTGAAAAAACCGATATTGAAAAACCGATATTGAAACCGATATTAGAACCGATATTCAAAAACCGATAATGGAGAACAAATATTGAAAAACTGATATCGAAAAACCGATATTGAATCCGATATTAGAACCGATATTCAAAAACCGATATTGGAGAACAAATATTGAAAAACTGATATCGAAAAACCGATATTGAAAACCAAATATTGAAAAACTGATATTGAAAAACCGATATTGAAAAACAAGTATTGAAAAAACTGATATCGAA
>NW_027486763.1:0-20251 GCF_050908995.1 Andrena cerasifolii | reverse complement strand
AACAAATGAACAAACGAACAAACGAACAAAGAGACAAAGAAACAAAAGAACCAACGAAACAACGAGACAACGAAACAACGAAACAACGAAACAACGAAACAACGAAACAACGAAACAACGAAACAACGAAACAACGAAACAACGAAACAACGAAACAACGAAACAACGAAACAACGAAACAACGAAACAACGAAACAACGAAACAACGAAACAACGAAACAACGAAACAACGAAACAACGAAACAACGAAACAACGAAACAACGAAACAACGAAACAACGAAACAACGAAACAACGAAACAACGAAACAACGAAACAACGAAACAACGAAACAACGAAACAACGAAACAACGAAACAACGAAACAACGAAACAACGAAACAACGAAACAACGAAACAACGAAACAACGAAACAACGAAACAACGAAACAACGAAACAACGAAACAACGAAACAACGAAACAACGAAACAACGAAACAACGAAACAACGAAACAACGAAACAACGAAACAACGAAACAACGAAACAACGAAACAACGAAACAACGAAACAACGAAACAACGAAACAACGAAACAACGAAACAACGAAACAACGAAACAACGAAACAACGAAACAACGAAACAACGAAACAACGAAACAACGAAACAACGAAACAACGAAACAACGAAACAACGAAACAACGAAACAACGAAACAACGAAACAACGAAACAACGAAACAACGAAACAACGAAACAACGAAACAACGAAACAACGAAACAACGAAACAACGAAACAACGAAACAACGAAACAACGAAACAACGAAGCAACGAAGCAACGAAACAACGAAACAACGAAACAACGAAACAACGAAACAACGAAACAACGAAACAACGAAACAACGAAGCAACGAAGCAACGAAGCAACGAAGCAACGAAACAACGAAACAACGAAACAACGAAACAACGAAACAACGAAGCAACGAAGCAACGAAACAACGAAACAACGAAACAACGAAACAACGAAACAACGAAACAACGAAACAACGAAACAACGAAACAACGAAGCAACGAAGCAACGAAGCAACGAAGCAACGAAACAACGAAACAACGAAACAACGAAACAACGAAACAACGAAACAACGAAACAACGAAACAACGAAACAACGAAACAACGAAACAACGAAACAACGAAACAACGAAACAACGAAACAACGAAACAACGAAACAACGAAACAACGAAACAACGAAACAACGAAACAACGAAACAACGAAACAACGAAACAACGAAACAACGAAACAACGAAACAACGAAACAACGAAACAACGAAACAACGAAACAACGAAACAACGAAACAACGAAACAACGAAACAACGAAACAACGAAACAACGAAACAACGAAACAACGAAACAACGAACCAACGAACCAACGAACCAACGAACCAACGAACCAACGAACCAACGAACAAACGAACAAACGAACAAACGAACAAACGAACAAACGAACAAACGAACCGTCGAAGAAACGAACAAACGAACAAACGAACAAACGAACAAACGAACAAACGAACAAACGAACAAACGAACAAACGAACAAACGAACAAACGAACAAACGAACAAACGAACCATCGAAGAAACGAACAAACGAACAAACGAACAAACGAACAAACGAACAAACGAACAAACGAACAAACGAACCAACGAACCAACGAACAAACGAAAAAACGACCAAACGAACAAACGAACAAACGAACAAACGAACAAACGAACAAACGAACAAACGAACAAACGAACAAACGAACAAACGAACAAACGAACAAACGAACAAACGAACAAACGAACAAACGAACAAACGAACAAACGAACAAACGAACAAACGATCAAACGAACAAACGAACAAACGAACAAACGAACAAACGAACAAACGAACAAACGAACAAACGAACCAACGAACCAACGAACCAACGAACCAACGAACCAACGAACCAACGAACCAACGCACCAACGAACCAACGAACCAACGAACCAACGAACCAACGAACCAACGAACAAACGAACAAAGAGACAAAGAGGCAAAGAGGCAAAGAAACAAAAGAACCAACGAAACAACGAAACAACGAAACAACGAAACAACCAAACAACGAAACAACGAAACAACGAAACAACGAAACAACGAACCAACGAACCAACGAACCAACGAACCAACGAACAAACGAACAAAAGAACAAATGAACCAACGAGCCAACGAACCAACGAACCAACGAACAAACGAACCAACGAGCCAACGAACCAACGAACCAACGAACAAACGAACAAACGAACAAACGAACAAACGAACAAACGAACAAACGAACAAACGAACAAACGAACAAACGAACAAACGAACCAACGAACGAAAGAACAAACGAACCAACGAACCAACGAACCAACGAACCAACGAACCAACGAACCAAGGATCCAACGATCCAACGAACCAACGAACCAACGAACCAACGAACCAACGAACCAACGAACCAACGAACCAACGAACCAACGAACCAACGATCCAACGAACCAACGAACCAACGAACCAACGAACCAACGAACCAACGAACCAACGAACCAACGAACAAACGAACAAACGAACCAACGAACCAACGAACAAACGAACAAAAGAACAAATGAACAAACGAACAAAGAGACAAAGAAACAAAAGAACCAACGAAACAACGAAACAACGAAACAACGGAACAACGAAACAACGAAACAACGAAACAACGAAACAACGAAACAACGAAACAACGAACCAACGAACAAACGAACAAAAGAACAAATGAACAAACGAACAAACGAACAAAAGAACAAATGAACAAACGAACAAACGAACAAAGAGACAAAGAAACAAAAGAACCAACGAAACAACGAAACAACGAAACAACGAAACAACGAAACAACGAAACAACGAAACAACGAAACAACGAAACAACGAAACAACGAAACAACGAAACAACGAAACAACGAAACAACGAAACAACGAAACAACGAAACAACGAAACAACGAAACAACGAAACAACGAAACAACGAAACAACGAAACAACGAAACAACGAAACAACGAAACAACGAAACAACGAAACAACGAAACAACGAAACAACGAACCAACGAACCAACGAACCAACGAACCAACGAACCAACGAACCAACGAACCAACGAACCAACGAACCAACGAAACAACGAACCAACGAACCAACGAACCAACGAACCAACGAACCAACGAACCAACGAACCAACGAACCAACGAACCAACGAACCAACGAACCAACGAACCAACGAACCAACGAACCAACGAACCTACGAAACAACGAAACAACGAAACAACGAAACAACGAAGCAACGAAGCAACGAAGCAACGAAACAACGAAACAACGAAACAACGAAACAACGAAACAACGAAACAACGAAACAACGAAACAACGAAACAACGAAACAACGAAACAACGAAACAACGAAACAACGAAACAACGAAACAACGAAACAACGAAACAACGAAACAACGAAACAACGAAACAACGAAACAACGAAACAACGAAACAACGAAACAACGAAACAACGAAACAACGAAACAACGAAACAACGAAACAACGAAACAACGAAACAACGAAACAACGAAACAACGAAACAACGAAACAACGAAACAACGAAACAACGAACCAACGAACCAACGAACCAACGAACCAACGAACAAACGAACAAACGAACAAACGAACAAACGAACAAACGAACAAACGAACCGTCGAAGAAACGAACAAACGAACAAACGAACAAACGAACAAACGAACAAACGAACAAACGAACAAACGAACAAACGAACAAACGAACAAACGAACAAACGAACAAACGAACAAACGAACAAACGAACCATCGAAGAAACGAACAAACGAACAAACGAACAAACGAACAAACGAACAAACGAACCAACGAACCAACGAACAAACGAAAAAACGACCAAACGAACAAACGAACAAACGAACAAACGAACAAACGAACAAACGAACAAACGAACAAACGAACAAACGAACAAACGAACAAACGAACAAACGAACAAACGAACAAACGAACAAACGAACAAACGAACAAACGAACAAACGAACAAACGAACAAACGAACAAACGAACAAACGAACAAACGAACAAACGAACCAACGAACCAACGAACCAACGAACCAACGAACCAACGAACCAACGCACCAACGAACCAACGAACCAACGAACCAACGAACCAACGAACCAACGAACCAACGAACAAACGAACAAAGAGACAAAGAGGCAAAGAGGCAAAGAAACAAAAGAACCAACGAAACAACGAAACAACGAAACAACGAAACAACCAAACAACGAAACAACGAAACAACGAAACAACGAAACAACGAACCAACGAACCAACGAACCAACGAACCAACGAACCAACGAACAAACGAACAAAAGAACAAATGAACCAACGAGCCAACGAACCAACGAACCAACGAACAAACGAACCAACGAGCCAACGAACCAACGAACCAACGAACAAACGAACAAACGAACAAACGAACAAACGAACAAACGAACAAACGAACAAACGAACAAACGAACAAACGAACCAACGAACGAAATAACAAACGAACCAACGAACCAACGAACGAACGAACCAACGAACCAACGAACCAACGAACCAAGGATCCAACGATCCAACGAACCAACGAACCAACGAACCAACGAACCAACGAACCAACGAACCAACGAACCAACGAACCAACGAACCAACGAACCAACGAACCAACGAACCAACGAACAAACGAACAAACGAACCAACGAACCAACGAACAAACGAACAAAAGAACAAATGAACAAACGAACAAAGAGACAAAGAAACAAAAGAACCAACGAAACAACGAAACAACGAAACAACGGAACAACGAAACAACGAAACAACGAAACAACGAAACAACGAAACAACGAAACAACGAAACAACGAAACAACGAAACAACGAAACAACGAAACAACGAAACAACGAAACAACGAAACAACGAAACAACGAAACAACGAAACAACGAAACAACGAAACAACGAAACAACGAAACAACGAACCAACGAACCAACGAACCAACGAACCAACGAACCAACGAACCAACGAACCAACGAACCAACGAACCAACGAACCAACGAAACAACGAACCAACGAACCAACGAACCAACGAACCAACGAACCAACGAACCAACGAACCAACGAACCAACGAACCAACGAACCAACGAACCAACGAACCAACGAACCTACGAACCAACGAAACAAAGAAACAACGAAACAACGAACCAACGAACCAACGAACCAACGAACCAACGAACAAACGAACAAAAGAACAAATGAACAAACGAACAAACGAACAAAGAGACAAAGAAACAAAAGAACCAACGAAACAACGAAACAACGAAACAACGAAACAACGAAACAACGAAACAACGAAACAACGAAACAACGAAACAACGAAACAACGAAACAACGAAACAACGAAACAACGAAACAACGAAACAACGAAACAACGAAACAACGAAACAACGAAACAACGAAACAACGAAACAACGAAACAACGAAACAACGAAACAACGAAACAACGAAACAACGAAACAACGAAACAACGAAACAACGAAACAACGAAACAACGAACCAACGAACCAACGAACCAACGAACCAACGAACCAACGAACCAACGAACCAACGAACCAACGAACCAACGAAACAACGAACCAACGAACCAACGAACCAACGAACCAACGAACCAACGAACCAACGAACCAACGAACCAACGAACCAACGAACCAACGAACCAACGAACCAACGAACCAACGAACCAACGAACCTACGAACCAACGAAACAAAGAAACAACGAAACAACGAACCAACGAACCTACGAACCAACGAAACAAAGAAACAACGAAACAACGAACCAACGAACCAACGAACCAACGAACCAACGAACAAACGAACAAAAGAACAAATGAACAAACGAACAAACGAACAAAGAGACAAAGAAACAAAAGAACCAACGAAACAACGAAACAACGAAACAACGAAACAACGAAACAACGAAACAACGAAACAACGAAACAACGAAACAACGAAACAACGAAACAACGAAACAACGAAACAACGAAACAACGAAACAACGAAACAACGAAACAACGAAACAACGAAACAACGAAACAACGAAACAACGAAACAACGAAACAACGAAACAACGAAACAACGAAACAACGAAACAACGAAACAACGAAACAACGAAACAACGAAACAACGAAACAACGAAACAACGAAACAACGAAACAACGAAACAACGAACAACGAAACAACGAAACAACGAAACAACGAAACAACGAAACAACGAAACAACGAAACAACGAAACAACGAAACAACGAAACAACGAAACAACGAAACAACGAAACAACGAAACAACGAAACAACGAAACAACGAAACAACGAAACAACGAAACAACGAAACAACGAAACAACGAAACAACGAAACAACGAAACAACGAAACAACGAAACAACGAAACAACGAAACAACGAAACAACGAAACAACGAAACAACGAAACAACGAAACAACGAAAACAACGAAACAACGAAACAACGAAACAACGAAACAACGAACCAACGAACCAACGAACCAACGAACCAACGAACCAACGAACCAACGAACCAACGAACCATGGATCCAACGATCCAACGATCCAACGAACCAACGAACCAACGAACCAACGAACCAACGAACCAACGAACCAACGAACCAACGAACCAACGAACCAACGAACAAACGAACAAACGAACCAACGAACCAACGAACAAGCGAACAAAAGAACAAGTGAACAAACGAACAAAGAGACAAAGAAACAAAAGAACCAACGAAACAACGAAACAACGAAACAACGAAACAACGAAACAACGAAACAACGAAACAACGAAACAACGAAACAACGAAACAACGAAACAACGAAACAACGAAACAACGAAACAACGAAACAACGAAACAACGAAACAACGAAACAACGAAACAACGAAACAACGAAACAACGAAACAACGAAACAACGAAACAACGAAACAACGAAACAACGAAACAACGAAACAACGAAACAACGAAACAACGAAACAACGAAACAACGAAACAACGAAACAACGAAACAACGAAACAACGAAACAACGAAACAACGAAACAACGAAACAACGAAACAACGAAACAACGAAACAACGAAACAACGAAACAACGAAACAACGAAACAACGAAACAACGAAACAACGAACCAACGAACCAACGAACCAACGAACCAACGAACCAACGAACCAACGAACCAACGAACCAACGAACCAACGAACCAACGAACCAACGAACCAACGAACCAACGAACCAACGAACCAACGAACCAACGAACCAACGAACCAACGAACCAACGAACCAACGAACCAACGAACCAACGAACCAACGAACCTACGAACCAACGAAACAAAGAAACAACGAAACAACGAACCAACGAACCAACGAACCAACGAACCAACGAACAAACGAACAAAAGAACAAATGAACAAACGAACAAACGAACAAAGAGACAAAGAAACAAAAGAACCAACGAAACAACGAAACAACGAAACAACGAAACAACGAAACAACGAAACAACGAAACAACGAAACAACGAAACAACGAAACAACGAAACAACGAAACAACGAAACAACGAAACAACGAAACAACGAAACAACGAAACAACGAAACAACGAAACAACGAAACAACGAAACAACGAAACAACGAAACAACGAAACAACGAAACAACGAAACAACGAAACAACGAAACAACGAAACAACGAAACAACGAAACAACGAAACAACGAAACAACGAACCAACGAACCAACGAACCAACGAACCAACGAACCAACGAACCAACGAACCAACGAACCAACGAACCAACGAAACAACGAACCAACGAACCAACGAACCAACGAACCAACGAACCAACGAACCAACGAACCAACGAACCAACGAACCAACGAACCAACGAACCAACGAACCAACGAACCAACGAACCTACGAACCAACGAAACAAAGAAACAACGAAACAACGAACCAACGAACCTACGAACCAACGAAACAAAGAAACAACGAAACAACGAACCAACGAACCAACGAACCAACGAACCAACGAACAAACGAACAAAAGAACAAATGAACAAACGAACAAACGAACAAAGAGACAAAGAAACAAAAGAACCAACGAAACAACGAAACAACGAAACAACGAAACAACGAAACAACGAAACAACGAAACAACGAAACAACGAAACAACGAAACAACGAAACAACGAAACAACGAAACAACGAAACAACGAAACAACGAAACAACGAAACAACGAAACAACGAAACAACGAAACAACGAAACAACGAAACAACGAAACAACGAAACAACGAAACAACGAAACAACGAAACAACGAAACAACGAAACAACGAAACAACGAAACAACGAAACAACGAAACAACGAAACAACGAAACAACGAAACAACGAAACAACGAAACAACGAAACAACGAAACAACGAAACAACGAAACAACGAAACAACGAAACAACGAAACAACGAAACAACGAAACAACGAAACAACGAAACAACGAAACAACGAAACAACGAAACAACGAAACAACGAAACAACGAACCAACGAACCAACGAACCAACGAACCAACGAACCAACGAACCAACGAACCAACGAACAAACGAACAAACGAACAAACGAACAAACGAACAAACGAACAAACGAACAAACGAACAAACGAACAAACGAACAATCGAACCAACGAACTAACGAACAAACGAACCAACGAACCAACGAACCAACGAACCAACGAACCATGGATCCAACGATCCAACGATCCAACGAACCAACGAACCAACGAACCAACGAACCAACGAACCAACGAACCAACGAACCAACGAACCAACGAACCAACGAACCAACGAACCAACGAACAAACGAACAAACGAACCAACGAACCAACGAACAAGCGAACAAAAGAACAAGTGAACAAACGAACAAAGAGACAAAGAAACAAAAGAACCAACGAAACAACGAAACAACGAAACAACGAAACAACGAAACAACGAAACAACGAAACAACGAAACAACGAAACAACGAAACAACGAAACAACGAAACAACGAAACAACGAAACAACGAAACAACGAAACAACGAAACAACGAAACAACGAAACAACGAAACAACGAAACAACGAAACAACGAAACAACGAAACAACGAAACAACGAAACAACGAAACAACGAAACAACGAAACAACGAAACAACGAAACAACGAAACAACGAAACAACGAAACAACGAAACAACGAAACAACGAAACAACGAAACAACGAAACAACTAAACAACGAAACAACGAAACAACGAAACAACGAACCAACGAACCAACGAAACAACGAACCAACGAACCAACGAACCAACGAACCAACGAACCAACGAACCAACGAACCAACGAACCAACGAACCAACGAACCAACGAACCAACGAACCAACGAACCAACGAACCAACGAACCAACGAACCAACGAACCAACGAAACAACGAAACAACGAAACAACGAAACAACGAAACAACGAAACAACGAAACAACGAAACAACGAAACAACGAACCAACGAACCAACGAACCAACGAACCAACGAACCAACGAACCAACGAACCAACGAACCAACGAACCAACGAACCAACGAACCAACGAACCAACGAACCAACGAACCAACGAACCAACGAACCAACGAACCAACGAACCAACGAACCAACGAACCAACGAACCAACGAACCAACGAACCAACGAACCAACGAACCAACGAACCAACGAACCAACGAACCAACGAACCAACGAACCAACGAACCAACGAACCAACGAACCAACGAACCAACGAACCAACGAACCAACGAACCAACGAACCAACGAACCAACGAACCAACGAACCAACGAACCAACGAACCAACGAACCAACGAACCAACGAACCAACGAACCAACGAACCAACGAACCAACGAACCAACGAACCAACGAACCTACGAACCAACGAAACAACGAAACAACGAAACAACGAACCAACGAACCAACGAACCAACGAACCAACGAACCAACGAACCAACGAACAAACGAACAAA
This sequence comes from Andrena cerasifolii, assembly GCF_050908995.1. NCBI lineage: Eukaryota > Metazoa > Arthropoda > Insecta > Hymenoptera > Andrenidae > Andrena > Andrena cerasifolii. Next base: position 10,069 of record NW_027486763.1, on the reverse strand, counting down.
AGAACAAATGAACAAACGAACAAACGAACAAAGAGACAAAGAAACAAAAGAACCAACGAAACAACGAGACAACGAAACAACGAAACAACGAAACAACGAAACAACGAAACAACGAAACAACGAAACAACGAAACAACGAAACAACGAAACAACGAAACAACGAAACAACGAAACAACGAAACAACGAAACAACGAAACAACGAAACAACGAAACAACGAAACAACGAAACAACGAAACAACGAAACAACGAAACAACGAAACAACGAAACAACGAAACAACGAAACAACGAAACAACGAAACAACGAAACAACGAAACAACGAAACAACGAAACAACGAAACAACGAAACAACGAAACAACGAAACAACGAAACAACGAAACAACGAAACAACGAAACAACGAAACAACGAAACAACGAAACAACGAAACAACGAAACAACGAAACAACGAAACAACGAAACAACGAAACAACGAAACAACGAAACAACGAAACAACGAAACAACGAAACAACGAAACAACGAAACAACGAAACAACGAAACAACGAAACAACGAAACAACGAAACAACGAAGCAACGAAGCAACGAAACAACGAAACAACGAAACAACGAAACAACGAAACAACGAAACAACGAAACAACGAAACAACGAAACAACGAAACAACGAAACAACGAACAAACGAACAAAGAGACAAAGAGGCAAAGAGGCAAAGAAACAAAAGAACCAACGAAACAACGAAACAACGAAACAACGAAACAACCAAACAACGAAACAACGAAACAACGAAACAACGAAACAACGAACCAACGAACCAACGAACCAACGAACCAACGAACAAACGAACAAAAGAACAAATGAACCAACGAGCCAACGAACCAACGAACCAACGAACAAACGAACCAACGAGCCAACGAACCAACGAACCAACGAACAAACGAACAAACGAACAAACGAACAAACGAACAAACGAACAAACGAACAAACGAACAAACGAACAAACGAACCAACGAACGAAAGAACAAACGAACCAACGAACCAACGAACCAACGAACCAACGAACCAACGAACCAAGGATCCAACGATCCAACGAACCAACGAACCAACGAACCAACGAACCAACGAACCAACGAACCAACGAACCAACGAACCAACGAACCAACGAACCAACGAACCAACGAACCAACGAACCAACGAACCAACGAACCAACGAACCAACGAACCAACGAACAAACGAACAAACGAACCAACGAACCAACGAACAAACGAACAAAAGAACAAATGAACAAACGAACAAAGAGACAAAGAAACAAAAGAACCAACGAAACAACGAAACAACGAAACAACGGAACAACGAAACAACGAAACAACGAAACAACGAAACAACGAAACAACGAAACAACGAAACAACGAAACAACGAAACAACGAAACAACGAAACAACGAAACAACGAAACAACGAAACAACGAAACAACGAAACAACGAAACAACGAAACAACGAAACAACGAACCAACGAACCAACGAACCAACGAACCAACGAACCAACGAACCAACGAACCAACGAACCAACGAACCAACGAACCAACGAAACAACGAACCAACGAACCAACGAACCAACGAACCAACGAACCAACGAACCAACGAACCAACGAACCAACGAACCAACGAACCAACGAACCAACGAACCAACGAACCAACGAACCTACGAACCAACGAAACAAAGAAACAACGAAACAACGAACCAACGAACCAACGAACCAACGAACCAACGAACAAACGAACAAAAGAACAAATGAACAAACGAACAAACGAACAAAGAGACAAAGAGACAAAGAAACAAAAGAACCAACGAAACAACGAAACAACGAAACAACGAAACAACGAAACAACGAAACAACGAAACAACGAAACAACGAAACAACGAAACAACGAAACAACGAAACAACGAAACAACGAAACAACGAAACAACGAAACAACGAAACAACGAAACAACGAAACAACGAAACAACGAAACAACGAAACAACGAAACAACGAAACAACGAAACAACGAAACAACGAAACAACGAAACAACGAAACAACGAAACAACGAAACAACGAAACAACGAAACAACGAAACAACGAAACAACGAAACAACGAAACAACGAAACAACGAAACAACGAAACAACGAACCAACGAACCAACGAACCAACGAACCAACGAACCAACGAACCAACGAACCAACGAACCAACGAACCAACGAACCAACGAAACAACGAACCAACGAACCAACGAACCAACGAACCAACGAACCAACGAACCAACGAACCAACGAACCAACGAACCAACGAACCAACGAACCAACGAACCAACGAACCAACGAACCAACGAACCTACGAAACAACGAAACAACGAAACAACGAAACAACGAAGCAACGAAGCAACGAAGCAACGAAGCAACGAAACAACGAAACAACGAAACAACGAAACAACGAAACAACGAAACAACGAAACAACGAAACAACGAAACAACGAAACAACGAAACAACGAAACAACGAAACAACGAAACAACGAAACAACGAAACAACGAAACAACGAAACAACGAAACAACGAAACAACGAAACAACGAAACAACGAAACAACGAAACAACGAAACAACGAAACAACGAAACAACGAAACAACGAAACAACGAAACAACGAAACAACGAAACAACGAAACAACGAAACAACGAAACAACGAAACAACGAAACAACGAAACAACGAAACAACGAACCAACGAACCAACGAACCAACGAACAAACGAACAAACGAACAAACGAACAAACGAACAAACGAACCGTCGAAGAAACGAACAAACGAACAAACGAACAAACGAACAAACGAACAAACGAACAAACGAACAAACGAAAAAACGAACAAACGAACAAACGAACAAACGAACAAACGAACCATCGAAGAAACGAACAAACGAACAAACGAACAAACGAACAAACGAACAAACGAACCAACGAACCAACGAACAAACGAAAAAACGACCAAACGAACAAACGAACAAACGAACAAACGAACAAACGAACAAACGAACAAACGAACAAACGAACAAACGAACAAACGAACAAACGAACAAACGAACAAACGAACAAACGAACAAACGAACAAACGAACAAACGAACAAACGAACAAACGAACAAACGAACAAACGAACAAACGAACAAACGAACAAACGAACCAACGAACCAACGAACCAACGAACCAACGAACCAACGAACCAACGCACCAACGAACCAACGAACCAACGAACCAACGAACCAACGAACCAACGAACCAACGAACAAACGAACAAAGAGACAAAGAGGCAAAGAGGCAAAGAAACAAAAGAACCAACGAAACAACGAAACAACGAAACAACGAAACAACCAAACAACGAAACAACGAAACAACGAAACAACGAAACAACGAACCAACGAACCAACGAACCAACGAACCAACGAACCAACGAACAAACGAACAAAAGAACAAATGAACCAACGAGCCAACGAACCAACGAACCAACGAACAAACGAACCAACGAGCCAACGAACCAACGAACCAACGAACAAACGAACAAACGAACAAACGAACAAACGAACAAACGAACAAACGAACAAACGAACAAACGAACAAACGAACAAACGAACAAACGAACCAACGAACGAAATAACAAACGAACCAACGAACCAACGAACCAACGAACCAACGAACCAACGAACCAACGAACCAAGGATCCAACGATCCAACGAACCAACGAACCAACGAACCAACGAACCAACGAACCAACGAACCAACGAACCAACGAACCAACGAACCAACGAACCAACGAACCAACGAACCAACGAACCAACGAACCAACGAACAAACGAACAAACGAACCAACGAACCAACGAACAAACGAACAAAAGAACAAATGAACAAACGAACAAAGAGACAAAGAAACAAAAGAACCAACGAAACAACGAAACAACGAAACAACGGAACAACGAAACAACGAAACAACGAAACAACGAAACAACGAAACAACGAAACAACGAAACAACGAAACAACGAAACAACGAAACAACGAAACAACGAAACAACGAAACAACGAAACAACGAAACAACGAAACAACGAAACAACGAAACAACGAAACAACGAAACAACGAAACAACGAAACAACGAAACAACGAACCAACGAACCAACGAACCAACGAACCAACGAACCAACGAACCAACGAACCAACGAACCAACGAACCAACGAAACAACGAACCAACGAACCAACGAACCAACGAACCAACGAACCAACGAACCAACGAACCAACGAACCAACGAACCAACGAACCAACGAACCTACGAACCAACGAAACAAAGAAACAACGAAACAACGAACCAACGAACCAACGAACCAACGAACCAACGAACAAACGAACAAAAGAACAAATGAACAAACGAACAAACGAACAAACGAACAAAGAGACAAAGAAACAAAAGAACCAACGAAACAACGAAACAACGAAACAACGAAACAACGAAACAACGAAACAACGAAACAACGAAACAACGAAACAACGAAACAACGAAACAACGAAACAACGAAACAACGAAACAACGAAACAACGAAACAACGAAACAACGAAACAACGAAACAACGAAACAACGAAACAACGAAACAACGAAACAACGAAACAACGAAACAACGAAACAACGAAACAACGAAACAACGAAACAACGAAACAACGAAACAACGAAACAACGAAACAACGAAACAACGAAACAACGAAACAACGAAACAACGAAACAACGAAACAACGAAACAACGAAACAACGAAACAACGAAACAACGAAACAACGAAACAACGAAACAACGAAACAACGAAACAACGAAACAACGAAACAACGAAACAACGAAACAACGAAACAACGAAACAACGAAACAACGAAACAACGAAACAACGAAACAACGAAACAACGAAACAACGAAACAACGAAACAACGAAACAACGAAACAACGAAACAACGAAACAACGAAACAACGAAACAACGAAACAACGAAACAACGAAACAACGAAACAACGAAACAACGAAACAACGAAACAACGAAACAACGAAACAACGAAACAACGAAACAACGAAACAACGAAACAACGAAACAACGAAACAACGAAACAACGAACCAACGAACCAACGAACCAACGAACCAACGAACCAACGAACCAACGAACCAACGAACCAACGAACCAACGAACAAACGAACAAACGAACAAACGAACAAACGAACAAACGAACAAACGAACAAACGAACAATCGAACCAACGAACTAACGAACAAACGAACCAACGAACCAACGAACCAACGAACCAACGAACCATGGATCCAACGATCCAACGATCCAACGAACCAACGAACCAACGAACCAACGAACCAACGAACCAACGAACCAACGAACCAACGAACCAACGAACCAACGAACCAACGAACCAACGAACCAACGAACCAACGAACAAACGAACAAACGAACCAACGAACCAACGAACAAACGAACAAAAGAACAAGTGAACAAACGAACAAAGAGACAAAGAAACAAAAGAACCAACGAAACAACGAAACAACGAAACAACGAAACAACGAAACAACGAAACAACGAAACAACGAAACAACGAAACAACGAAACAACGAAACAACGAAACAACGAAACAACGAAACAACGAAACAACGAAACAACGAAACAACGAAACAACGAAACAACGAAACAACGAAACAACGAAACAACGAAACAACGAAACAACGAAACAACGAAACAACGAAACAACGAAACAACGAAACAACGAAACAACGAAACAACGAAACAACGAAACAACGAAACAACGAAACAACGAAACAACGAAACAACGAAACAACGAAACAACGAAACAACGAAACAACGAAACAACGAAACAACGAAACAACGAAACAACTAAACAACGAAACAACGAAACAACGAAACAACGAAACAACGAAACAACGAACCAACGAACCAACGAAACAACGAACCAACGAACCAACGAACCAACGAACCAACGAACCAACGAACCAACGAACCAACGAACCAACGAACCAACGAACCAACGAACCAACGAACCAACGAACCAACGAACCAACGAACCAACGAACCAACGAACCAACGAACCAACGAACCAACGAACCAACGAACCAACGAACCAACGAACCAACGAACCAACGAACCAACGAACCAACGAACCAACGAAACAACGAAACAACGAAACAACGAAACAACGAAACAACGAAACAACGAAACAACGAAACAACGAAACAACGAAACAACGAACCAACGAACCAACGAACCAACGAACCAACGAACCAACGAACCAACGAACCAACGAACCAACGAACCAACGAACCAACGAACCAACGAACCAACGAACCAACGAACCAACGAACCAACGAACCAACGAACCAACGAACCAACGAACCAACGAACCAACGAACCAACGAACCAACGAACCAACGAACCAACGAACCAACGAACCAACGAACCAACGAACCAACGAACCAACGAACCAACGAACCAACGAACCAACGAACCAACGAACCAACGAACCAACGAACCAACGAACCAACGAACCAACGAACCAACGAACCAACGAACCAACGAACCAACGAACCAACGAACCAACGAACCTACGAACCAACGAAACAACGAAACAACGAAACAACGAACCAACGAACCAACGAACCAACGAACCAACGAACCAACGAACCAACGAACAAACGAACAAAAGAACAAATGAACAAACGAACAAACGAACAAAGAGACAAAGAAACAAAAGAACCAACGAAACAACGAGACAACGAAACAACGAAACAACGAAACAACGAAACAACGAAACAACGAAACAACGAAACAACGAAACAACGAAACAACGAACCAACGAACCAACGAACCAACGAACAAACGAACAAACGAACCAACGAACCAACGAACAAACGAACAAAAGAACAAATGAACAAACGAACAAAGAGACAAAGAAACAAAAGAACCAACGAAACAGCGAAACAACGAAACAACGAAACAACGAAACAACGAAACAACGAAACAACGAAACAACGAAACAACGAAACAACGAAACAACGAAACAACGAAACAACGAAACAACGAAACAACGAAACAACGAAACAACGAAACAACGAAACAACGAAACAACGAAACAACGAAACAACGAAACAACGAAACAACGAAACAACGAAACAACGAAACAACGAAACAACGAAACAACGAAACAACGAAACAACGAAACAACGAAACAACGAAACAACGAAACAACGAAACAACGAAACAACGAAACAACGAAACAACGAAACAACGAAACAACGAAACAACGAAACAACGAAACAACGAAACAACGAAACAACGAAACAACGAAACAACGAAACAACGAAACAACGAAACAACGAAACAACGAAACAACGAAACAACGAAACAACGAAACAACGAAACAACGAAACAACGAAACAACGAAACAACGAAACAACGAAACAACGAAACAACGAAACAACGAAACAACGAAACAACGAAACAACGAAACAACGAAACAACGAAACAACGAAACAACGAAACAACGAAACAACGAAACAACGAAACAACGAAACAACGAAACAACGAAACAACGAAACAACGAAACAACGAAACAACGAAACAACGAAACAACGAAACAACGAAACAACGAAACAACGAAACAACGAAACAACGAAACAACGAAACAACGAAACAACGAAACAACGAAACAACGAAACAACGAAACAACGAAACAACGAAACAACGAAACAACGAAACAACGAAACAACGAAACAACGAAACAACGAAACAACGAAACAACGAAACAACGAAACAACGAAACAACGAAACAACGAAACAACGAAACAACGAACCAACGAACCAACGAACCAACGAACCAACGAACCAACGAACCAACGAACCAACGAACCAACGAACCAACGAACCAACGAACCAACGAACCAACGAACCAACGAACCAACGAACCAACGAACCAACGAACCAACGAACCAACGAACCAACGAACCAACGAACCAACGAACCAACGAACCAACGAACCAACGAACCAACGAACCAACGAACCAACGAACCAACGAACCAACGAACCAACGAACCAACGAACCAACGAACCAACGAACCAACGAACCAACGAACCAACGAACCAACGAACCAACGAACCAACGAAACAACGAAACAACGAAACAACGAAACAACGAAACAACGAAACAACGAAACAACGAAACAACGAACCAACGAACCAACGAACCAACGAACCAACGAACCAACGATCCAACGAACCAACGAACCAACGAACCAACGAACCAACGAACCAACGAACCAACGAACCAACGAACCAACGAACCAACGAACCAACGAACCAACGAACCAACGAACCAACGAACCAACGAACCAACGAACCAACGAACCAACGAACCAACGAACCAACGAACCAACGAACCAACGAACCAACGAACCAACGAACCAACGAACCTACGAACCAACGAAACAACGAAACAACGAAACAACGAACCAACGAACCAACGAACCAACGAACCAACGAACCAACGAACCAACGAACAAACGAACAAAAGAACAAATGAACAAACGAACAAACGAACAAAGAGACAAAGAAACAAAAGAACCAACGAAACAACGAGACAACGAGACAACGAGACAACGAGACAACGAGACAACGAGACAACGAGACAACGAAACAACGAAACAACGAAACAACGAAACAACGAAACAACGAAACAACGAAACAACGAAACAACGAAACAACGAAACAACGAAACAACGAAACAACGAAACAACGAAACAACGAAACAACGAAACAACGAAACAACGAAACAACGAAACAACGAAACAACGAAACAACGAAACAACGAAACAACGAAACAACGAAACAACGAAACAACGAAACAACGAAACAACGAAACAACGAAACAACGAAACAACGAAACAACGAAACAACGAAACAACGAAACAACGAAACAACGAAACAACGAAACAACGAAACAACGAAACAACGAAACAACGAAACAACGAAACAACGAAACAACGAAACAACGAAACAACGAAACAACGAAACAACGAAACAACGAAACAACGAAACAACGAAACAACGAAACAACGAAACAACGAAACAACGAAACAACGAAACAACGAAACAACGAAACAACGAAACAACGAAACAACGAAACAACGAAACAACGAAACAACGAACCAACGAACCAACGAACCAACGAACCAACGAACCAACGAACCAACGAACCAACGAACCAACGAACCAACGAACCAACGAACCAACGAACCAACGAACCAACGAACCAACGAACCAACGAACCAACGAACCAACGAACCAACGAACCAACGAACCAACGAACCAACGAAACAACGAAACAACGAAACAACGAAACAACGAAACAACGAACCAACGAACCAACGAACCAACGAACCAACGAACCAACGAACCAACGAACCAACGAACCAACGAACCAACGAACCAACGAACCAACGAACCAACGAACCAACGAACCAACGAACCAACGAACCAACGAACCAACGAACCAACGAACCAACGAACCAACGAACCAACGAACCAACGAACCAACGAACCAACGAACCAACGAACCAACGAACCAACGAACCAACGAACCTACGAACCAACGAAACAACGAACCAACGAACCAACGAACCAACGAACAAACGAACAAACGAACAAACGAACAAACGAACAAACGAACAAACGAACCGTCGAAGAAACGAACAAACGAACAAACGATCAAACGAACAAACGAACAAACGAACCAACGAACCAACGAACCAACGAACAAACGAAAAAACGACCAAACGAACAAACGAACAAACGAACAAACGAACAAACGAACAAACGAACAAACGAACAAACGAACAAACGAACAAACGAACAAACGAACAAACGAACAAACGAACAAACGAACAAACGAACAAACGAACAAACGAACAAACGAACAAACGAACAAACGAACAAACGAAC